>NC_084560.2:19690420-19955420 GCF_033978685.3 Nerophis lumbriciformis | reverse complement strand
ACCGAAGCAATCATTGGACTGGATTAGAGTTAGCCCCGCCCACTGACTCATTCATGAAGCGCTGACACACAGGTTCATAAAATAATCAAATAAATCATTAAAACATGAAATAATTACATGAATAAATAACTAATTATTTAAATAGTTAATTACATTATTAAATGTTTAAATCTATTTTTACATTAAATAAATTAATGACACATTTAATAACACAGGTCACATGACATATGTATTAAATCCCATTTTTAAATCATTAATGACACATTTAAGTCAAGTTTTAAAGATGTGGTTATTTATCTAATTTTGTCCCCATTTTCCCCTCCATAGCAGCTGACTAATGATAATGTTGCATTCAATTCTGCCCAGCGACAACTGACACATTCCATTAGAGGAGCAGTTCCTCAATTTGTCCAAGGGTCAGAATTGTTCTCAGTGGACATTGCAAAGTTCATATATATATATATATATATATATATATATATATATATATATGTCTTAATAAGATTATCCAAAAAATAGTGCTCGATACCGTGGTAGAGCGCAATATATGTATGTGTGGGAAAAAATCACAAGACTACTTCATCTCTACAGGCCTGTTTCATGAGGGGTTCCCTCAATCATCAGGAGATGAAAATCCAAAGCACAATTATTAAGGTGGTGAAGAGTGAGGTAATAAGATGGTCCGCGGCAGCAAAGGGGCAGGCTGTTCATTTAGCAGTCTCACAGCCTGGGGATACAGACTGTGAGACATTCTGGTGGTCCTGGCGCGAATCAATTTATACCTCCTTCCAGAGGGTAGCAGGTTGAAGAGGCCATCTGCTGGGTGGTATCTGTCCTTCAGGATGTTGTGTACTCGCTTTAGGCAGCGAGTTGTGTACATGGCACTCATCTCTGGGAGTATCGTCCTTGTAATATACTGTATATGTATATATGTATATACTGTATATATACATGTATATGTATATACACATATATATGTGCATATATATGTGTGTGTGTATATATATATGTATATATACTGTATATACAGTATATACTATATATATACTGTGTTTATATATACTATATATATATATGCTATATATATACATACATACATACTGTATATACTGTATGTATATATATTTTTTTTGAATATGGAATATATAATGATAATATAAACTTAATATGAATACAGTTATAATACATAAGACAAATGTAAATAACTGAATAAAAGCAATAGTCTTGACATGATCACACATTAAAGTTTAGATTTTGTTCTTTGTTTTCAAGTCCTTATTATATCCTGGTGCTCTTGTTTTGTCAGCACAGTATTTCCTTTGTGGCCTCGGTGTTTTGCAGCACCTTAACTTTCTGTTCCTTGTCCTGCCAGCAGCACACCTGTTCCCTCCTTCAGTCCTTAATATATGCCATGGTGTGCTGTTGCTTTCTGACTTCCTGCTCGACCGGAGTTATTTTCAATCTGCCTGTTGCTTGCCCGTTGCCTATACGCCCCTGCATCCTGGGATCACGCCAACAGCCGACATCCATCCCGTCAAATACGCAGGTGAAACAAACAGTGACAAAATTGTGCAAATGTTGGTTTATTCCAGGTATTCCTTTTGATACGATTCGGATGATTATGGCTTACAGTTTATGAAGATCTCAGACTATTTTGGGGTTTTCAAACACTCTTAGCCATGACCATCAAAGTTACGAGAAATAAAGGCTTGCCGTAATGAGTTTATGTCACATATTAGTTTCACATTTGTAGCTGTATGCTAAAATAAATGGACTTTTGAACGATATTCTATTTTTTCCCCAGGATCACCTGCATGTTATCCTGCTTCAGAGAGTAAACATGAGCTGTGCTTCTTCCTACTCCTTTTCATACGTGTTGTATTGAGAAAGTGGATAATATACGAGGTGCTATATTGCAGCTGCGTGCATCTTCGAAATAAATTGAAACCATAATCATTATTAGGAAATTAGAACATGCAAACTCCACTCAAAGGGTCCAAGTTGAGATTTGAACCCACAACCGCCTGGTTATAAGGCAGACATTTGACTGTAGGTTGAATATTTAATACAGGCGGTGCTATAAACAACAATCAGCGCTCACAGCACCTTGGGGATAGGCTCTGGCGTCGTCTAAGTGCAGGTTGGTGTAATTAATCCCCCGTCAACCTTAATGCCAGCTTCCACCTTCTACCATGACACGTTTTAACGTGCGCCGCATGGCTGATAAGAGTATTTATACATGGCGAGTGGGAAGGGGGAGGGGGGGGGAGGCTAAACGTGGCCCTGCGCCAGCGTCGTTATGTCACAGGATCTAGCGGGATCAGCATCTGCCTCGTCTCGCCGGGGCCACATTGAGTGGGAAATCCCAAAGTGATTTGACTCACTTGAAACTTTACATAGTGAAACCCGATATCTAAGTTACATTTAAACCAGTGTGGGTGGCACTGGGTAAAAAGGTGGGTAAAGTGTCTTGCCCGAGGACACAACGGCAGTGACTAGGATGGCGGAAGCGGGGATCGAACCTGGAACCCTCAAGTTGCTGGCAAGGCCACTCTACCAACCGAGCTATATACCGCCCCACAAAGGTCATATGATGCCAGAAAATCATCCCTATGACTTTGGAAGGCGTAGCATTTTATTATCATTCATTTGTCTACGCCGCTTCTTGCCCAAACGTCAGCTGGGGTAGGCTCCAGCATGTCTGTGACCTTAAACAGAATAACAAATACGGGAAATGGATGGATGCCTTGAAAATATTCCTGTTCATGTTCACGTCACATAGGAAGGACCACTTTTTTTTAGCAGAATTTGTGGGGCACAATTAGTTCTCAGCTGGGGTAGGCTCCAGCATGTCCGTGACCTTGAACAGAATACAAAATACGGAAAACGGATGGATGCCTTGAAAATATTCCTGTTCATGTTAACGTCACATTGGTATGACCACTTTTTCCCGGGCAGAATTTGTAGGGGCACAATTAGTTCTCAGCTGGGGTAGGCTCCAGCATGTCCGTGACCTTGAACAGAATAAACAGTACGGAAATGGGTGGAT
Organism: Nerophis lumbriciformis; assembly: GCF_033978685.3. Taxonomy (NCBI): domain Eukaryota; kingdom Metazoa; phylum Chordata; class Actinopteri; order Syngnathiformes; family Syngnathidae; genus Nerophis; species Nerophis lumbriciformis. Next base: position 19,952,371 of record NC_084560.2, on the reverse strand, counting down.
GCCTTGAAAATATTCCTGTTCATGTTCACGTCACATTGGTATGACCATTTTTTTTCCGGGCAAAATTTGTGATGGCACAATTAGTTCTCAGCTGGGGTAGGCTCCAGCATGTCCGTGACCTTTAACAGAATAAACAGTACGGGAAATGGATGGATGGATGCCTTGAAAATATTTCTGTTCATGTTCACGTCACATTGGAAGGACCACTTTCTTGTGGGCAGAATTTGTGGGGCACAATTAGTCCTTAGCTGGGGTAGGCCCCAGCATGTCCGTGACCTTGAACAGAATAAAAAATACGGGAAATGGATGGATGCCTTGAAAATATTCCTGTTCATGTTCACGTCACATTGGAAGGACCACTTTTTTTGGGAAGAATTTGTAGGGCACAATTAGTTCTCAGCTGGGGTAGGCTCCAGCATGGCCGTGACCTTTAACAGAATAACTAATACGGGAAATGGATGAATACCTTGAAAATATTCCTGTTCATGTTCATTTCACATTGGTATGACCACTTTTTTTCTGGGCAGAATTTGTGGGGGCACAATTAGTTCTCAGCTGGGGTAGGCTCCAGCATGTCCGTGACCTTGAACAGAATAAACAGTACGGGAAATGGGTGGATGCCTTGAAAATATTCCTGTTCATGTTCACGTCACATTGGTATGACCATTTTTTTTCCGGGCAAAATTTGTGATGGCACAATTAGTTCTCAGCTGGGGTAGGCTCCAGCATGTCCGTGACCTTTAACAGAATAAACAGTACGGGAAATGGATGGATGGATGCCTTGAAAATATTTCTGTTCATGTTCACGTCACATTGGAAGGACCACTTTCTTGGGGGCTGAATTTGTGGGGCACAATTAGTCCTTAGCTGGGGTAGGCCCCAGCATGTCCGTGACCTTGAACAGAATAAAAAATACGGGAAATGGATGGATGCCTTGAAAATATTCCTGTTCATGTTCACGTCACATTGGAAGGACCACTTTTTTTGGGAAGAATTTGTAGGGCACAATTAGTTCTCAGCTGGGGTAGGCTCCAGCATGCCCGTGACCTTGAACAGAATAACTAATACGGGAAATGGACGGATGCCTGGAAAATATTCCTGTTCATGTTCACGTCACATTGGAAGGACCACTTTTTTGGGGGCAAAATTTGTGGGGCAAAATTAGTTCTCAGCTGGGGTAGACTCCAGCATGTCCGAGACCTTGAACAGAATAAATAGTACGGGAAATGGACGGATGCCTGGAAAATATTCCTGTTCACGTCACATTGGAAGGACCACTTTTTTTAGCAGAATTTGTGGGGTACAATTAGTTCTCAGCTGGGGTAGGCTCCAGCATGTCCCTGACTTTGAACAGAATAAACAGTACGGGAAATGGATGGATGCCTTGAAAATATTCCCGTTCATATTCATGTCACATTGGTATGACCACTTTTTGGGGGTAGAATTTGTGGGGCACAATTAGTTCTCCGCTGGGGTAGGCTCCAGCATGTCTGACCTTGAACAGAATAAACAGTACGGGAAATGGATGGATGCTTTGAAAATATTCCTGTTCATGTTAACGTCACATTGGTATGACCACTTTTTTTCCGGGCACAATTTGTGGGGGGAACAAATAGTCCTCAGCTGGGGTAGGCTCCAGCATGTCCGTGACCTTGAACAGAATAAATAGTACGGGAGACGGATGGTTGCCTTGAAAATATTCCTGTTCATGTTCACGTCACATTGGAAAGACCACTTTTTTAGCGGAATTTGTGGGGCACAATTAGTTCTCAGCTGGGGTAGGCTCCAGCATGTCCGTGACCTTGAACAGAATAAACAATACGGGAGATGGATGGTTGCCTTGAAAATATTCCTGTTCATGTTCACGTCACATTGGAAGGACCACTTTTTTGGGCATAATTTGTGGGGCACAATTAGTTCTCAGCTGGGGTAGGCTCCAGCATGGCCGTGACCTTGAACAGAATAAATAATACGGGAAATGGATGAATACCATGAAAATATTCCTGTTCATGTTCACGTCACATTGGTATGACCACTTTTTTCCAGCGAGAATTTGTGGGGGCACAATTAGTTCTCAGCTGGGGTAGGCTCCAGCAAGTCCGTGACCTTAAACAGAATAAACAATACAGGAAATGGATGGATGCCTTGAAAATATTCCTATTTATGTTCACGTCACATTGGAAGGACCAATTTTTTTGGGGCACAATTAGTTCTCAGCTGGGGTAGGCTCCAGCATGTCCGTGACCTTGAACAGAATAAACAGTACGGGAAATGGATAGATGCCTTGAAAATATTCCTGTTCATGTTCACGTCACATTGGAAGGACCACTTTTTTGGGGGCAGAATTTGTGGGGTACAATTAGTTCTCAGCTGGGGTAGGCTCCAGAATGTCCGTGACCTTGAACAGAATAAACAGTACGGGAAATGGATATATGCCTTGAAAATATTCCTGTTCATGTTCATGTCACATTGGTATGACCACTTTTTTTCTGGGCAGAATTTGTGTGGGCACAATTAGTTCTCAGCTGGAGTAGGCTCCAGCTCACCGATAATCCTGAACATTACATATGTATAAGTCTTACCCCTAACAAATGGCTAATTGGACCTGTCAAAATTCGTATTGGGGAAAAAAAGGTACATTTCCCGGGAAAATATGTGGAAATAAGGACAAGCTTTTATTTTGAAGGCGCGCTACAGGAAGTGTTTTGGAGTGTTACAGATATAAGGATGGTGCTGAATTTGGTACGTTCCGTTGCAACGACCAGATATCGATTCACGTTAAACCAAACCGTATGTCGACACCGTTGTTGCAAGTCGCAGACTCGGCTTAAGCACTTGGCCGGGAAACAAGCAGACAAGCAGCGTGGACTGCCTCTCGGTGAAGGTTACATTTTAGGCGCTCAAAATAAAAGTAAAACGCCGCTTGTCAAAATGTGCTAGCTCGATGCTAATTTACATTGGATTTGTCGCAGACATTGGCAATTTTACAAGGCGATATCAACAGCTCCAAATTTGGTAATGAAACTACAACCACAATGCACGTTTCCATCAAAAAGCGAGTGTGTAATAAGCAAAATACTTACAGTACAAACATTATGTAGGGCACAACAAAAGAAAAGACTGGTACGTTCAAATTTCCTGGCTAAGGCAACCCATGGCAGTCTGTACACGACTACCATCTAGCATCCTGGAGTCGCAACTGCATGTAATGTCTACTGTATAGTTAGTGTAATGAAGTAATGACTTGCAAATGAGACACAGGAGTGTAAGAAAAGAAGATAACTGGACAGCACAGCTCAATGTTAAATGTTGCATTAAAACCTCTTAAGGCCCAAGCTGTTTGTTTACATACTTTTTATTTTATTTCTCTTTGCTATTTGGGCTTATTGGACCCTAATTAGAATAAAAACTAAGAATCATCTTTTGATATGATGTACTTAGTCCATAAGTACACAAACGTGTACTTCCTGTTTAGTGACATAATTCTTATTTTTACACTTTTTTTTTCCAAATTCCATTGCATGTTATACTCTTCTGACACCACCAGATGGCAGTATAAGTGTCCACATAAGCAGCCATAAGACCCCAATTCAGCAGTGTACATAATTTTGGAAATAAGAGCGGATAGGTGCTGTCCACGCATGTGGCCAACTAAGGCCTTTAGAGGTTGTAAAAAAGTATTTTCCTAATTAATTTATATTCATGAACACCTTTGAACATACGCAAAAGTACAGAAAATCGGTACCGTATCAGTTCAAATGTGAAAGGTAAAGTTATAGAAAGGACCGAAAGCAGTGCTGCTCCGGCAGTATCGACAATTTTTTCACAAAAGTTCAAATATGGGTAAAATAGGGCGGGCGTCGGTAAATATGGGCGTGTCCTGGTAAAAACTGAGAAATACACCTGCTACTCTCTGCAGTTAAGTAGCTAACATCCCACTCACTGTATGAAGAAACACTGTATTTAAATGTTATTTATGTATACTTTCTACACTCAGCGCCTTGGATTAAAGTAAAGTTTAAAGTACCAATGATTGTCTCACACACACTAGGTGTGGTGAAATGTGTCCTCTGCCTTTGACCCATCACCCTTGTTCACCCCCTGGGAGGTGAGGGGAGCAGTGAGCAGCAGCGGTGGCCGTGCCCGGGAATAATTTTTGGTGATTTAACCCCCAATTCCAACCCTTGATGCTGAGTGCCAAGCAGGGAGGTAATGGGTCCCATTTATATAGTCTTTGGTATGACTCGGCCGGGGTTTGAACTCACGACCTACACGATCTCAGGGCGGACACTCTAACCACTAGGCCACCGAGCAGATTGAAAGTTGGAATGTGTCTCAATCGAGAATTTAAGAGACTCTACGAGCGAATGTTATCTATCTGTGTTGGTCCTCCGATGAGGCGGCGACTTGTCCGGGGTGTACCTGGGATAGGCTCCAGCACCCCCCCCCCCCCCTCCCCAAGAGGGCAAAGCGGTAGGAAATGAATGGATGGATATTGTCATACCAGCACAAGGGACACACGCATGACATATACAGTGCTCCCACCAGAGGGCAGTGTTTCTTTTTTAATATGTGTGTTTTATATAACAATGTTATTGTCAAACTAGAAAATTCCCAGCGGAAAATTTGACGGGCCTACTATCTGTGCCTTGGACCTCTGACCCGGGGGTCAGAGGTCAGAGGTCAGAGGTTCGGAGTATAAGTCGCACCTGCCGAAAATGCATAATAAAGAAGGAAAAAAACATATGTAAGTCGCACTGGAGCCCGGCCAAACTATGAAAAAAACTGCGTCTTAGAGTCCGAAAAATACGGTAGATGTCTTGCACATTGTTGTCTAGTGGGATTCAAGGTTGCAGTGGCAGGCCGTGCGTTTCCCACCTAGGCCTTCAGTGATGTCAATGATTACCTCTCAAAATACCATCATTGATGTCACCACATGACCATTGCTGGAGAAATACTATACAGGAACACATTTACGCACTACTGAGCATTGAATCACATCAATCATCAGTGTACTCCTCTTCCTCCTATCCAGGAGATCGCAAAAAGCCGCTGCCTGACCAGGGCTCGGAAAATCTGCAAAGACTCCTCTCACCCCCACCAAGGACTGTTTTCACTGCTGGACTCTAGAAAGAGGTTCCGCAGCCTCTGAAGCAGAACCTCCAGGTTCTGTAACAGCTTCTTCCCTCAGGCCGTAAGACTCTTGAACGCATCATAATTAAATTATCCCCTCAACTCCCCCCAAAATGGATTAACTTGCTGGAATAAAAGACATTATAACATACATCCATAAACGTGGACGCATGTGGAAAAGTGCAAAATATTTACCGTATCTGTACAGTAACCTATTTATTTATTTATATATGCACCTTATTGCTTTTTTATCCTGCACTACCATGAGCTTATGTAACAAAATTTCGTTCTTATCTGTGCTGTAAAGTTCAAATTTGAATGACAATAAAAAGGAAGTCTAAGTCTAAGTCTAAAACGGGTTATTTTCTGGCGCATTGAAAAATCTATTAAAAAAACACATCAGCAATTACAACATATCTTATGTGGTACTGTCAAAATTAAAATTGCAAAAGACATATTAAAAGTGAAAAAATTAAGAAATAAAATATTTGAACTCACAATTTGTAGCACCTGTTCGACGCCGTATAAGTCAGTGGTACCTCTTGTCGTCGGCTTATTCGAGTGGAAATGGCGAGCATTTCATGGCCAGAACAGCTGAGCTAGCTTCCGGGGTTGGCCGACGTAGTTTCTCTTTAAATATCCTTCTTGAAAATGGCCTTGCAAATATATACCGGATTTTTCGGACTATAAGTCGCAGTTTTTTTCATAGTTTGGCCGGGCTCCAGTGCGACTTATATATGTTTTTTTCCTTCTTTATTATGCATTTTCGGCAGGTGCGACTTATACTCCGAAAAATACGGTATCTGCCACCTAATCAATCTTTTATTCTCCTTCTCTGCTAAATTGAACTTTGTGAATGGATACTCACTTTGGAATGACGAGTGAGTATCCAATCACGGTCTCGTTAACATCACGCTACCTAGATAGGCTACTGTCAACAACTTGTGATCTGATTGGCTATCGCAACTGTCTATCAACTGTATGTGTTCTCAAATTCATCCGCTAACGGTCCCGGTGAGTATCCAATCACAGGACGCGTAAATATCACGTTCAACGTGAGGCCATCTAGAAGGCCTTACTGACAACAACTCCTGATCTTAATGGCTATCACAACTGTCTATCAACTGTATGTGCCCGTTCACTAACAGTGCACAGTCATTGTTGATTCTGAAGGCAGATTTGGTACAGCATGGCAACATAAGCTATCTGAATTCTGATTGGATACAAACTAAAACTAAAAACAACAGCACTGGAAGGAGCATAATATGACATGAAGAGAAAATGAATACTTTTAGATATTTAGGGAAATAAAAAAAATATTGTATCTTTAATTATGATCATGATTTCTATGTTAGGCCAACAGAGAAGGCACACCACTGCAAGGTTGTCATAATATTTCATTTGTAGGTTGCGTAATTACACGTAAATATGAAGTTATGTCGAGATGAAGACCCCGTGTTAACAGTTTGATTTTAGTTAGAGGCTCATACATACACTATATTGCCAAAAGTATTTGGCCACTGTCGGAGGCAGATATTTACATATATCCGAATTTAAGTGTTACTTCTTTTTATTTCATAATCATATTACAAAACAGCTAGTGTTTTTCTTCCAATTGTGGTCTTTTGGTTGTCTGCAAATACTGTGTGCTAACCTTGAATATGGAATGTCAGAAAGAGATACTCCTTCTTCTTATCTATTCTTATGTCCAGGTGCGGAGGACAATGGGCATGTGTTTGGGCTGGAGGGACAAGACTGCGAGGGTGGGAGAGAGAGAGACTTGAGGGAAGAGAGGGTTTTTCATTGGGGAGGGCAGACCACCTTAGCTGCGCAATTGAATGTTCTATGCTGGACTGGTCTCATGATATTTACAAAGCTTTGCAAATATATTACAAAATACCTATCCTGTCTCTGGTGGTTCTTTTACTCAGCTTTAAGTGTCGTAAAGAGCTTGGGAGCGACGACCATAAACTTGAATTCCCTGGGAGGAACAACTGGTCCAAACGCAACACCACCCATTCAAATGATGAGAATCAGGTGTCCTAATCACTTGGCCCGGCCACAGGTGTATAAAATCAAGCACTTTGGCACGGAGACTGTTTCTACAAACATTTGTGAAAGAATGGGCCGCTCTTAAGTGATTTCCAGTCATAGGATGCCACCTGTGCAACAAATCCAGTCGTGAAATTTCCTCGCTCCTAAATATTCCAAAGTCAACTGTCGGCTTTATTATAAGAAAATGGAAGAGTTTGGGAACAACAGCAACTCAGCCACGAAGTGGTAGGCCACGTAAACTGCCACAGAGAGGGGTCAGTGGAAGAATTACGGTGTGGGGTTGTTTTTTCAGGAGTTCCAGTGAAAGGAACTTTGAATGCTCCAGGATACCAAAACATTTTGGACAATTCCATGCCTCCCAACCTTGTGGGAACAGTTTGGAGCAACCCCCTTTCTCTTCCAACATGACTGTGCACCAGTGCACAAAGCAAGGTCCATAAAGACATGGATGACAGAGTCTGGTGTGGATGAACTTGACTGGCCTGCACAGAGTCCTGACCTGAACCCATACTTGCCAACCTTGAGACCTCCGAATTCGGGAGATTGGGGGCGGGGGCGGGGTTAAGAGGGAGGAGTATATTTATAGCTAGAATTCACTGAAATTAAAGTATTTCTTATATTTATATATATATAAATATTACAGTAAACAGTAATGAAAAGACAGGTGTTCTACTAACTGTACTGTACTTGCTGCTTACTTTTAAAATAAATAACACTTACCTTTCACTATTTGAGTAGCTTTTATTCTGCGATTTGACTACTATATCCTTCACGGATTTGTTGGAAACATCCCGCAAATGAGAACGGAATGTTGCTTGCAAGGTGGCCCATAATACTGCGTTGCAGCCGCCTTGTGGATGTTGTGTGTCAGTGTACTAACGTGCCGGCTGGAATAAACACGCTGAGAAATAGCTCCGTGCCTGCCTACTTTATGGGTTATAGATAAACCTATGGATAACGGAGACATATAAAATAGTCTCCTTTTCAGGTGAGAGACGACGCTAAAGGCAGTGCCTTTAAAGGGGAACATTATCACAATTTCAGAAGGGTTAAAACCATTAAAAATCAGTTCCCAGTGGCTTATTTTATTTTTCAAAGTTTTTTTCAAAATTTTACCCATCACGCAATATCCCTAAAAAAAGCTTCAAAGTGCCTGATTTTAACCATCGTTATATACACCCGTCCATTTTCCTGTGACGTCACATAGTGAAGCCAACAAAACAAACATGGCGGAAAGAACAGCAAGCTATAGCGACATTAGCTCGGATTCAGACTCGGATTTCAGCGGCTTAAGCGATTCAACAGATTACGCATGTATTGAAACGGATGGTTGTAGTGTGGAGGCAGGTAGCGAAAACGAAATTGAAGAATAAACTGAAGCTATTGAGCCATATCGGTTTGAACCGTATGCAAGCGAAACCGACGAAAACGACACGACAGCCAGCGACGCGGGAGAAAGCGAGGACGAATTCGGGATCGCCTTCTAACCAACGATTGGTATGTGTTTGTTTGGCATTAAAGGAAACTAACAACTATGAACTAGGTTTACAGCATATGAAATACATTTGGCAACAACATGCACTTTGAGAGTGAAGACAGCCCAATTTTCATCAATTAATATATTCTGTAGACATACCCTCATCCGCGCTTTTTTCCTCAAAGCTGATCTGTCCAGTTTTGGAGTTGATGTCAGCAGGCCAGGGAAGCTAGGGTCGATAGCTCGCTCGTCTGCGGGAACAAACTGCCGCCATTGCTTGCCGTGCTAGCGAGGTCCTTTGTCCCTGAATTGCTCACACACTCCGGCAGATTTAATGGGGGTCCGGCGGCAGATTTCTTTGACTTTAACGTTGGAAATGCATCTGCTTTGAGTGTCGCAAGATATCCACACATTCTTGCCATCTCTGTCGTAGCATAGCTTTCGTCGGTAAAGTGTGCGGAACAAACGTCCAATTTCTTGCCACTTTCGCATCTTTGGGCCACTGGTGCAACTTGAATCCGTCCCTGTTCGTGTTGTTACACCCTCCGACAACACACCGACGAGGCATGATGTCTCCAAGGTACGGAAAACAGTCGAAAAAAACGGAAAATAACAGAGCTGATTTGACTCGGTGTTTGAGAAAATGGCGGATTGCTTCCCGATTGTGACGTCATCGCTCCGAGAGCGAATAAAAAAAGGCGTTTAATTCGCCAAAATTCACCCATTTAGAGTTCGGAAATCGGTTAAAAAAAATATATGGTCTTTTTTCTGCAACATCAAGGTATATATTGACGTTTACATAGGTCTGGTGATAATGTTCCCCTTTAAGGCACGCCCCCAATATAGTTGTCCGGCTGGAAATCGGGAGATTTTCGGGAGAATGGTTGTCCCGGGAGATTTTCGGGAGAGGCACTGAAATTCGAGAGTCTCCCGGAAAATTCTGGATGGTTGGCCAAGTATGCCTGAACCTGACAGAACACTTTTGGGATGAATTAGAACGGAGACTGAGAGCCAGGCCTTCTCCACCAACATCAGTGTGTGACCTCACAAATGCGCTTTTTGGAAGAATGGTGGAAAATTCCTATAAAAACACTCCGCAACCTTGTGGACAGCCTTCCCAGAAGAGTTGACGCTGTAATAGCTGCAAAAGGTCATATTGAACCCTATGGGTTAGGAATGGAATGGCACTTCAAGTTCATATGTGAGTCAAGGCAGGTGGCCGAATACTTGTGGCAATATAGTGTAATTTGTGCCGTTTGTGTTGTTCTGCCTAGCAACAAGCAGGGGGGGGGGGGGGGGGAATCCACTTTCCCAATTGTGTGGATTCATGCTGCTGCTTACATTTTGGAGCCGACCGTGGCATTTCTTGTCCACGTCCACTGTGTCCAACAAACACTCTGTGTGGGATCGCTGGCTTCCCCTCCTGCCCAAAGGCCGCTAAAATGTGTGTGTCGCAAACAGGTTGTGAAACACTCCGCTGATAGAGAAGAGCGAGCATACCGGGCTGCAAGTGCAGGGTCTGGTTATTGCAGAAGTCGCTGAAGCAGCACTCCCTCAAGGAGACGCTGGGGGAGCTGTGGCAGAACACCTGACCTTTCATCTCCAACGGCGACAGGCACGACCGCGCCGTCTTCTCCCGGCCATCGATCAACATGACCGAGTTCCAGCAGGCGCCGTCGGCCGGCGTCTCGCAGACGTCGCCGTCGCACAGCGGGCACACACATTTCAGACCTGCAACCACACCTTCCTGTTAGACACATCCAAGTGTTGACCACGTTCAGACCTGTTACGTAAGAGCTGGCCATACTAAGCGAGGTGGAAGAACCGGAGTAATGCCTCTTAGTTTAACACCCACATAATCTTATGTTCTACTTCAAGCCGCTGTCATGCTTTGTCTGACAAGTTTAACCCTGATGGACAAACAAGTCTGCACTAACACTCTAATGTCATCATAACTGTATTTCGTGATAATATACAATTACTATGATCACTTATGGTGAGATAATTCATCTAATAAGTGCAGAGGAACATCTAGAGAAGGATGTCAAACATGCAGCCCAACAGAGATGAGTTTGCTGAGAGTAAAATTGAGCTGCGTTTTTAAATGAAAGAAACTGCTGTTCTAAATGTGTCCACCGGATGTCGTAATAGTAATTCTGTTAGGCAAGCAAATAGTTTAAAATAGTAACATAAACATGGGACACTGCACATTGATATAGTTCTGTGGAAATGATTGTCTAAAGAAAGTGAACAATGATTTACTGCAATACTGTCAGTCTTTTAAGTTTTTATGTTTGGTTTGTTGAAATTTAAGGCCGTCAGAGATGTTATGTGCGCATGGTGTTGTCTGCCAAAAATGAAGAAGAAGAAGCCGGGTGGGGGGTGGAAATGGCAGACATAAGAGAGGGCTAACAAACTCAAGTTTCTTGACAAATTACTGCTAAATGTTTTAACTTGATGAAAATTGTCTTTATACTTGAAAATAAAAAAATTTTACTTGCAGAATATTGTTTTTTACTTGCAGAAAATTGTCTTTATACCTGCAAATCGTTTTTTTTTAATTGCAGAATATTGTTTTTTTACTTGTCAATTTGTTTTTAATTGCAGAATATTGTTTTACTTGCCAATTTTTTTTTACTTGCAGAAAAATTTCTTTATACTTGCAAATTGTTTTTTTTTTTACTGAGAGAATATTGGTTTTTTTACTTGCAATTTTTTTCTTTACTTGCAGAAAATTGTCTTTATACTTGCAAATCGTTTTTTTTACTTGCAGAAAATTCTCTTTATACTTGCAAATTGTTTTTTTACATGGAGAAAATTGTTTTTTACTTGCAATTGTTTTTTTACTTGCAGAAAATTGTCTTTATACTTGCAAATCGTTTTTTTTTTACTTGCAGAATATTGTTTTACTTGCCAATTTTTTTTTACTTGCAGAAAATTGTCTTTATACTTGCAAATTGTTTTTTTTTTACTGAGAGAATATTGGTTTTTTACTTGCAATTTTTTTTTTTACTTGCAGAAATTTCTTTTTATACTTGCAAATTGTTTTTTTTACTTGGAGAATATTGTTTTTTACTTGCAATTGTTTTTTTTACTTGCAGAAAATTGTCTTTATACTTGCAAATCGTTTTGTTTTACTTAGAGAATATTGTTTTTTACTTGCAAGTTTTTTTACTTGCAGAAAATTGTCTTTATACTTGCAAATAGTTTTTTTTTACTTGCAGAATATTGTTTTTTTACTTGCAATTTTTTTTTAGTTGCAGAAAATTGCCTTTATACTAGCAAATTGTTTTTTTTTACTTGCAGAATATTGTTTTTTTTACTTGCAAAATTAAATTTTTACTTTCAAAAACTGTTTTTACAATTGCAAATAATTTTTTTACTTGCAAGAATAGATTTTATTTACTTGCGTACTGTTTTTTTGACCGAAGAAAATTGTTTTTTAATGGAGGAAAATAGGTTTTATACTTGCAAAACATTTTTTGATTGAATTTTTTTACTTGCAGAAAAATTTGTTTTTTTAACTTGCAAACTAATTTTTACATGCAGAAAAAAAAAATGTTTACTTGCAGAAAATTGTCTTTATACTTGCAAATTGTTTTTTTTTTTACTTAGAGAATACTGTTTTTTTACTTGCAATTTTTTTTTACTTGCAGAAATTGTCTTTATACTTGCAAAGATTTTTTTTTACTTGCAGAATATTGTTTTTTTACTTTCAATTTTTTTTTTACTTGCAGAAAATTGTCTTTATACTTGCAAATCGTTTTTTTTTTACTTGCAGAATATTGTTTTACTTGCCAATTTTTTTTTTTACTTGCAGAAAATTGTCTTTATACTTGCAAATTGTTTTTTTTTACTGAGAGAATATTGGTTTTTTACTTGCAATTTTTTTTTTTTTTTTGCAGAAAATTCTTTTTATACTTGCAAATTGTTTTTTTTACTTGGAGAATATTGTTTTTTACTTGCAATTGTTTTTTTTACTTGCAGAAAATTGTCTTTATACTTGCAAATCGTTTTGTTTTACTTAGAGAATATTGTTTTTTACTTGCAATTTTTTTTTACTTGCAGAAAATTGTCTTTATACTTGCAAATAGTTTTTTTTTACTTGCAGAATATTGTTTTTTTACTTGCAATTTTTTTTTAGTTGCAGAAAATTGCCTTTATACTAGCAAATTGTTTTTTTTTTACTTGCAGAATATTGTTTTTTTTACTTGCAAAATTAAATTTTTACTTTCAAAAACTGTTTTTACAATTGCAAAAAAAATGTTTACTTGCAAGAATAGATTTTATTTACTTGCGTACTGTTTTTTTGACCGAAGAAAATTGTTTTTTAATGGAGGAAAATAGGTTTTATACTTGCAAAACATTTTTTGATTGAATTTTTTTACTTGCAGAAAAATTTGTTTTTTTTAACTTGCAAACTAATTTTTACATGCAGAAAAAAAAAATGTTTACTTGCAGAAAATTGTCTTTATACTTGCAAATTGTTTTTTTTTACTTAAAGAATATTGTTTTTTTACTTGCAATTTTTTTTTACTTGCAGAAATTGTCTTTATACTTGCAAATATTTTTTTTTACTTGCAGAATATTGTTTTTTTACTTTCAATTTTTTTTTTACTTGCAGAAAATTGTCTTTATACTTGCAAATCGTTTTTTTTTTACTTGCAGAATATTGTTTTACTTGCCAATTTTTTTTTTTACTTGCAGAAAATTGTCTTTATACTTGCAAATTGTTTTTTTTTACTGAGAGAATATTGGTTTTTTACTTGCAATTTTTTTTTTTTACTTGCAGAAAATTCTTTTTATACTTGCAAATTGTTTTTTTTACTTGGAGAATATTGTTTTTTACTTGCAATTGTTTTTTTTACTTGCAGAAAATTGTCTTTATACTTGCAAATCGTTTTGTTTTACTTAGAGAATATTGTTTTTTACTTGCAATTTTTTTTTACTTGCAGAAAATTGTCTTTATACTTGCAAATAGTTTTTTTTTACTTGCAGAATATTGTTTTTTTACTTGCATTTTTTTTTTAGTTGCAGAAAATTGCCTTTATACTAGCAAATTGTTTTTTTTTTACTTGCAGAATATTGTTTTTTTTACTTGCAAAATTAAATTTTTACTTTCAAAAACTGTTTTTACAATTGCAAATAATTTTTTTACTTGCAAGAATAGATTTTATTTACTTGCGTACTGTTTTTTTGACCGAAGAAAATTGTTTTTTAATGGAGGAAAATAGGTTTTATACTTGCAAAACATTTTTTGATTGAATTTTTTTACTTGCAGAAAAATTTGTTTTTTTTAACTTGCAAACTAATATTTACATGCAGAAAAAAAAAATGTTTACTTGCAGAAAATTGTCTTTATACTTGCAAATTGGTTTTTTTACTTAAGAGAATATTGTTTTTTTACTTGCAATTTTTTTTACTTGCAGAAATTGTCTTTATACTTGCAAATATTTTTTTTTACTTGCAGAATATTGTTTTTTTACTTTCAATTTTTTTTTTACTTGCAGAAAATTGTCTTTATACTTGCAAATCGTTTTTTTTACTTGCAGAAAATTGTCTTTATACTTGCAAATCGTTTTTTTTTTAACTTGCAGAAAATAGTTTTTTTTACTTGCAAAATTTCATTTTTACTTTCAAAAAACTGTTTTTACACATGCAAATAATTTTTTTACTTGCAAAAATAGATTTTATTTACTTGCGTACTGTTTTTTTGACCGAAGAAAATTGTTTTTTAATGGAGGAAAATAGGTTTTATACTTGCAAAACAATTTTTGATTGAAGGAAATTGTTTTTTGCCTTGTTTTTTTAACTTGCAGAAAAAAAAAAATTTTTAACTTGCGAACCAATTTTTGCATGCAGAAAATAGTTTTTTACTTGCACATGATTGGGCGTGAATAAAACATTGTGTGTTTGTGGAGTCTTGGCGGTAACATCACTGCATATTAATCACACAATTGATATTTAGTGTGCATGCACCTTTACACAGGGGCAGATTTCACTTCAAAATACACCCCGAAAGGACTTTAAATAGAAATGGTGGATTAAAAAAAAAGACAATTGAATGATCATTTTACAATTGCTTTGTGTCAAAATTTTGAAGTCTTTTTATAAGTTAATATTAAATAATGCAAGCAAGTACCTGAATGTGATTAATCGCGATTAATCAAAATTCACAAGCGTGATTAATCTGATTTAAAACAATGACAGCCCTGGTTTTTATGTCAACTACACTGGTGTAGTTTAACACCTGTGTGGATGAAGTTTGCACTTAGAAAATTCCTACTTCCGTGCAAATGTAAAAAAAAAAAAGTGAACAATGATTTATTGCAATACTGTCAGTCTTTTAAGTTTTTATTTTTGGTTTGTTGAAATTGTTCACACTTTGCACAGATTGTATTTGTATTTTTAGAGGCGGTATAGTACCGAATATGATTCATTAGTATCGCGGTTGAAAAAACTAATATATTAAAGTGTTTTTAAATTTTTGGATTTCCAGCCTTTCGCAGGCCACATAAATGATTAAGCCAGCCACATAAAATGATGTGGCGGACCACAATAAAAAAAAACGTGGTTACATTTAGAAGATGTGGCAGGCCACAGTAAAATGATGTGGAGGGCCACATTACAATTATGTAGCGTGCCACCATAAAGTTAAAGTTAAGTTAAAGTACCAATGATTGTCACACACACACGAGGTGTGGCGAAATTATTCTCTGCATTTGACCTATCACCCTTGATCACCCCCTGGGAGGTGAGGGGAGCAGTGAGCAGCAGCAGTGGCCGCGCCCGGGAATCATTTTTGGTGATTTAACCCCCAATTCCAACCCTTGATGCTGAGTGCCAAGCAGGGAGGTAATGGGTCCCATTTTTATAGTCTTTGGTATGACTCGGCCGGGGTTTGAACTCACAACCTACCCATCTCTGACGCGGCCTATGAAAATCATGACAATGGTTCTTAGCATTAGAGATGTCCGATATTATCGGCCGATAAATGCTTTAAAATGTAATATCGTAAATTATCGGTATCGTTTTTTTTATTATCGGTATCATTTTTTGTTGTTGGTTTTTTTTGTTTTTTTATCATTAAATCAACATAAAAAACACAAGATACACTTACAATTAGTGCACCAACCCAAAAAACTTCCCTCCCCCATTCACACTCATTCACACAAAAGGGTTGTTTCTTTCTGTTATTAATATTCTGGTTCCTACATTATATATCAATATATATCAATACAGTCTGCAAGGGATACAGTCCGTAAGCACACATGATTGTGCGTGCTGCTGGTCCACTAACAGTTAATTTGACTCATTTTCATTAATTACTAGTTTCTATGAAACTGTTATTATATTGTTTTACTTTATTTTTTATTCAAGAAAATGTTTTTAATTTATTTATCTTTTTTTTTTTTTTTTAAAGTACCTTATCTTCACCATACCTGGTTGTCCAAATTAGGCATAATAATGTGTTAATTCCACGACTGCATATATCGGTATCGGTAATTAAAGAGTTGGACAATATCGGAATATCGGATATCGGCAAAAAGCCATTATCGGACATCCCTACTTAGCCTAATCACTCTTTCCATTTTGAGAGATATTATTATATACTGGATTACTACTCAGTGACCTTGTGGTTAGAGTGTCCGCCTTGAGATGGGTAGGTCGAGTCATACCAAAGACTATAAAAATGGGACCCATTACCTCCCTGCTTGGCACTCAGCATCAAGGGTTAGAATTGGGGGTTAAATCACCGAAAATTATTCCCGGGTGCGGCCACCGCTGGTGCTCACTGCTCCCCTCACCTCCCAGGGGGTGATCAAGGGTGATGGGTCAAATGCAGAGAATAATTTCGCCACACCTAGTGTGTGTGTGACAATCATTGGTACTTTAAATTTAACTTTAACCAAAACAATCCTGTTTTTTTTTAAATATCTAATTGTCAACTTGACCTCTGATTTCAAAGCAAGTTATCCATCAATTTTTACGTGAAAAAATATCAAATCCATAAGCAATTATGAGGCGATCATACATGAATATTTATATATATTAATTGTTACAAGCGGCTCTCTGAAGGCGATGACAACAAGTTTGATCTTAAAGCAAAGTGTCAGCCCAATAACCCACTGACTGAAAGTAACTACTTTACATCAACTCTGCATGAACAACACCACAAGCTTTTAAGGTATTAGTCATAACTGTCCGGTCAAATGTACGCATGCGACTAATCATAAAAGGAAAAAGTCATTAATTGTGTGTGATTAGGGTATTAGTTTCATTTATGTCGAACATGCACAGTTCGACGTGAGTCAAGACATATTCACATAAAGATTAATGGCACAATTTATTTTGAGCGCACATGCTCTTGTTTCTTAAAGGGGAACATTATCACCAGACCTATGTAAGCGTCAATATATACCTTGATGTTGCAGAAAAAAGACCATATATTTTTTTAACCGATTTCCGAACTCTAAATGGGTGAATTTTGGCGAATTAAACGCCTTTCTAATATTCCCTCTCGGAGCGATGACGTCACAATGTGGCGTCACATCGGGAAGCAATCCGCCATTTTCTCAAACACCGAGTCAAATCAGCTCTGTTATTTTCCGTTTTTTCGACTGTTTTCCGTACCTTGGAGACATCATGCCTCGTCGGTGTGTTGTCGGAGGGTGTAACAACACGAACAGGGACGGATTCAAGTTGCACCAGTGACCCAAAGATGCGAAAGTGGCAAGAAATTGGACGTTTGTTCCGCACACTTTACTGACGAAAGCTATGCTACGACAGAGATGGCAAGAATGTGTGGATATCCTGCGACACTCAAAGCAGATGCATTTCCAACGATAAAGTCAAAGAAATCTGCCGCCAGACCCCCAGGAAAAGAGAGCGGATGAGGGTATGTCTACAGAATATATTAATTGATGAAAACTGGGCTGTCTGCACTCTCAAAGTGCATGTTGTTGCCAAATGTATTTCATATGCTGTAAACCTAGTTCATAGTTGTTAGTTTCCTTTAATGCCAAACAAACACATACCAATCGTTGGTTAGAAGGCGATCGTCGAATTCGTCCTCGCTTTCTCCCGTGTCGCTGGCTGTCGTGTCGTTTTCGTCGGTTTAGCTTGCATACGGTTCAAACCGATATGGCTCAATAGCTTCAGTTTCTTCTTCAATTTCGTTTTCGCTACCTGCCTCCACACTACAACCATCCGTTTCAATACATTCGTAATCTGTTGAATCGCTTAAGCCGCTGAAATCCGAGTCTGAATCCGAGCTAATGTCGCTATAGCTTGCTGTTCTATCCGCCATGTTTGTTTGTATTGGCATCACTGTGTGACGTCATAGGAAAATGGACGGGTGTATATAACGATGGTTAAAATCAGGCACTTTGAAGCTTTTTTTTTAGGGATATTGCGTGATGGGTAAAATTTTGAAAAAAACTTCGAAAAATAAAATAAGCCACTGGGAACTGATTTTTAATGGTTTTAACCCTTCTGAAATTGTGATAATGTTCCCCTTTAAAGGGGACCTACAATAATTTAATCTTGTGGTCTGGATAATATGTTGCTGTACATTTTGCATAGAAATGTTGCTCCACTGTCACATTTATAGCCAACTTTCTGACTATGTCTAAAAATGCTTCATTTTCCGAGGAGTTCTTTTTGGATCCGAACGACACCGTCCTCGCCGCCACTCTCCCCAAAACTATCATAATTTATCTTTAGAAAATGTACACAGTTTAAAACACACTATATTGCCAAAAGTATTTGGCCACCTGCCTTGACTCACATATGAACTTGAAGTGCCATCCCATTCCTGACCCATAGGGTTCAATATGATGTCCGTCCACCTTTTGCAGCTATTACAGCTTCAACTCTTCTGGGAAGGCTGTCCACAAGGTTGCGGAGTGTTTTTATAGGGATTTTCCACCATCCTTCCAAAAGCGCATTGGTGAGGTCACACACTGATGTTGGTGGAGAAGGCCTGGCTCTCAGTCTTCGTTCTAATTCATCCCAAAGGCGTTCTATCAGGTTCAGGTGAGGACTCTGTGCAGGCCAGTCAAGTTCATCCACACCAGACTCTGTCATCCATGTCTTCATGGACCTTGCTTTGTGCACTGGTGCACAGTCATGTTGGAAGAGGAAAGGGGCCCGCTCCAAACTGTTCCCACAAGTTTGGGAGCATGGAATTGTAAAAAATGTTTTGGTATCCTGGAGCATTCAGAGTTCCTTTCACTGGAACTAAGTGGCCTGAAAAACAACCCCACACCATAATTCCTCCTCCACCAAATTTTTCCACCGAAATGTAGCGTTCTCCTGGCAACCTCCAAACCCAGACTGGTCCATCAGATTGCCAGACAGAAAAGCGTGATTCACCACTCCAGAGAACGCGTCGCCACTGCTCTAGAGTCCAGTTTACATGGACTACCACTTGGTGGCTGAGTTGCTGTTGTTCCCAAACTCTTCCATGTTCTTATAATAAAGCCGACAGTTAACTGTAGATATTTAGGAGCGAGGAAATTTCACGACTGGATTTGTTGCACAGGTGGCATCCTATGACAGTTCCACGCTGGAAATCACTGAGAGCGGCCCATTCTTTCACAAATGTTTGTAGAAACAGTCTCCATGCCTAAGTGCTTGATTTTATACACCTGTGGCGGGGCCAAGTGATTCGGACACACATACAGTGTATATATCCTGAAGTCAAACATCACTTTTCTATTGTTTTACAAAAATAAACTTCATAAACATTATATAGATTCACCCGGTCACAACATTAGGTACACCTGTAAATGCTCAACCGCATTAAGAAGAGGTGCTTTTAGCAGTCACTATATGTCACACATGCCTCCATTTGATACAAATAATACTTTATCCCAGCATTTAAGTCCCATCTTAAAACTCATTTGTATACTCTAGCCTTTAAATAGACCCCCCTTTTAGACCAGTTGATCTGCCGTTTCTTTTCTGTTCTGCCCCGCTCTCCTTCGTGGAGGGCGGGTGGGGGGTGGGGGGGGGGGGGGGGGGGGGGGCACAGGTTCGGTGGCCACGGATGAAGTGCTGGCTGTCCAAAGTCGGGACCTGGGGTGGACCGCTTGTCTGTGCATCGGTTGGGGACGTCTCTGCGCTGCTGACCTGTCTCCACTCAAATGGTCTCCTGCTGGCCCCACTATGGACTGGACTCTCACTATTATGTTAGATCCACTATGGACTGGACTCTCACTATTATGTTAGATCCACTATGGACTGGACTCTCACTATTATGTTAGATCCACTATGGACTGGACTCTCACACTATTATGCTAGATCCATTATGGACTGGACTCTCATAATATTATGCTAGATCCACTATGGACTGGACTCTCACAATATTATGTTAGATCCATTATGGACTGGACTCTCACTATTATGTTAGATCCACTATAGACTGGACTCTCACACTATTATGTTAGATCCACTATGGACTGGACTCTCACACTATTATGTTAGATCCACTATGGACTGGACTCTCACACTATTATGTTAGATCCACTATGGACCGGACTCTCACAATGTTATGCTAGATCCACTATGGACTGGACTCTCACAATATTATGCTAGATCCACTATGGACTGGACTCTCACACTATTATGTTAGATCCACTATGGACTGGACTCTCACACTATTATGTTAGATCCACTATGGACTGGACTCTCACACTATTATGTTAGATCCACTATGGACTGGACTCTCACTATTATGTTAGATCCACTATGGACTGGACTCTCACTATTATGTTAGATCCACTATGGACTGGACTCTCACTATTATGTTAGATCCACTATGGACTGGACTCTCACACTATTATGCTAGATCCATTATGGACTGGACTCTCATAATATTATGTTAGATCCACTATGGACTGGACTCTCACAATATTATGTTAGATCCATTATGGACTGGACTCTCACTATTATGTTAGATCCACTATAGACTGGACTCTCACACTATTATGTTAGATCCACTATGGACTGGACTCTCACACTATTATGCTAGATCCATTATGGACTGGACTCTCATAATATTATGTTAGATCCACTATGGACTGGACTCTCATAATATTATGTTAGATCCACTATGGACTGGACTCTCACAATATTATGTTAGATCCATTATGGACTGGACTCTCACTATTATGTTAGATCCACTATAGACTGGACTCTCACACTATTATGTTAGATCCACTATGGACTGGACTCTCACAATATTATACTAGATCCACTATGGACTGGACTCTCACAATATTATGCTAGATCCACTATGGACTGGACTCTCACAATATTATGCTAGATCCACTATGGACTGGACTCTCACACTATTATGTTAGATCCACTATGGACTGGACTCTCACACTATTATGTTAGATCCACTATGGACTGGACTCTCACACTATTATGTTAGATCCACTATGGACTGGACTCTCACTATTATGTTAGATCCACTATGGACTGGACTCTCACTATTATGTTAGATCCACTATGGACTGGACTCTCACTATTATGTTAGATCCACTATGGACTGGACTCTCACACTATTATGCTAGATCCATTATGGACTGGACTCTCATAATATTATGTTAGATCCACTATGGACTGGACTCTCACAATATTATGTTAGATCCATTATGGACTGGACTCTCACTATTATGTTAGATCCACTATGGACTGGACTCTCACACTATTATGTTAGATCCACTATGGACTGGACTCTCACACTATTATGTTAGATCCACTATGGACTGGACTCTCACACTATTATGTTAGATCCACTATGGACTGGACTCTCACACTATTATGTTAGATCCACTATGGACTGGACTCTCACTATTATGTTAGATCCACTATGGACTGGACTCTCACTATTATGTTAGATCCACTATGGACTGGACTCTCACTATTATGTTAGATCCACTATGGACTGGACTCTCACTATTATGTTAGATCCACTATGGACTGGACTCTCACACTATTATGCTAGATCCATTATGGACTGGACTCTCATAATATTATGTTAGATCCACTATGGACTGGACTCTCACACTATTATGTTAGATCCATTATGGACTGGACTCTCACTATTATGTTAGATCCACTATAGACTGGACTCTCACACTATTATGTTAGATCCACTATGGACTGGACTCTCACACTATTATGTTAGATCCACTATGGACTGGACTCTCACACTATTATGTTAGATCCACTATGGACTGGACTCTCACACTATTATGTTAGATCCACTATGGACTGGACTCTCACACTATTATGTTAGATCCACTATGGACTGGACTCTCACTATTATGTTAGATCCACTATGGACTGGACTCTCACTTTTATGTTAGATCCACTATGGACTGGACTCTCACACTATTATGCTAGATCCATTATGGACTGGACTCTCATAATATTATGTTAGATCCACTATGGACTGGACTCTCACAATATTATGTTAGATCCATTATGGACTGGACTCTCACTATTATGTTAGATCCACTATAGACTGGACTCTCACACTATTATGTTAGATCCACTATGGACTGGACTCTCACACTATTATGTTAGATCCACTATGGACTGGACTCTCACACTATTATGTTAGATCCACTATGGACTGGACTCTCACTATTATGTTAGATCCACTATGGACTGGACTCTCACACTATTATGCTAGATCCATTATGGACTGGACTCTCATAATATTATGTTAGATCCACTATGGACTGGACTCTCACAATATTATGTTAGATCCATTATGGACTGGACTCTCACTATTATGTTAGATCCACTATAGACTGGACTCTCACACTATTATGTTAGATCCACTATGGACTGGACTCTCACACTATTATGTTAGATCCACTATGGACTGGACTCTCACACTATTATGTTAGATCCACTATGGACTGGACTCTCACACTATTATGCTAGATCCACTCGACGTCCATTGCACCGGTCACCCTGGTTTCTCATTGTCCCATTGGGTTGAGTTTTTCCTTGCCCTGATGTGGGATCTGAGCCGAGGATGTCGTTGTGGCTTGTGCAGCCCTTTGAGACACTTGTGATTTAGGGCTATATAAGTAAACATCGATTGATTGATTGATTTTTTCAATTTCGTTAGAATTTGCCTATAATCGACGATCAGTCGAATTTATGGCGCAGAGAAATGAACCGATTGTGCTGATAGTAGTGTATACTGACTGGCCACTAGGTGTCAGTATAAGGTCACATCACCTCGTTCTAGGATAGGATAGACTTTATTTATTCCATAATCGGGAAATGCTGAGGTTGCCACACAAATAAGGTAAAAATAAACATGAAAACAAGAGGGAAACATTAAAGAACACAAAGGACATAAAAGACATTAAAAGAGCACAGAGCTGATGCAACAAGCTGACACTTCAGCGGCGCCATTTCTACGTGCAGCTACAAAAGTAAAACAATGAAAAACCTAAAAAATTTGCAGTAAATAAACACATATTGGGCACATACAATTGCAACGTGCATAGACAAACATCCATCCATCCATCCATTTTCTACCGCTTGTCCCGTTCGGGGTGGCGGGGGGTGCTGGAGCCAATCTCAGCTACATTCGGGCGGAAGGCGGGGTACACCCTGGACAATTAAAACACCATTTCAACACCCACATACGACCTCCACGCCATTGTCTGCTCGGGTGGGGGGTACAGGAGCACGGCCACGGACAAGAACAGACCCAACGAAGCAGCCAAAAGAGTTGAGACTCTGTCCCATGCTGCCCATGAGCTCTCGGACAATGTCCAGTCCGCTCGGACAAGCGAGAATCTGTCCAGAAAGACCAAAGCGTCCTCAGCCATGACTCTGTGAAGCCCGACCATCCCGACACCCAACGCCAGATCCGTAGCCCCCGTGTCCTCGCCCGCTTCTCCTCCGGTCACTCTGGCAGAGAGCCAGCTGCTGGTCTCCGGTGCAAACATAGCCATGACCAAAAGGCCCCCCGCCCACAAAAAAAGCACAGTGGAAGTCACAAAAGAGCCCCCCGCCCCCCTTGTTGCGCAGTCCCGAAGGTCCCCGACCAAAAGGCAAAAAACCCATGAAAACAAGAGGGAATCATCAAGAACACAACAGAGCTCCTGCGACCAGCAGCCACTGCAATGGCGCCTTCTTGGGAAAGAACAAGGTGATTCTTTTAGGTACTTACAAAAGGAACACAGTCTTTCATTAAAGTCATAACAGAGATCTCAAACGCTACTTTTTCATCTCAAAAAAAGGTTATAAACAAATAAACACGGTAGGTCGGATTGTCCAAAGAGGTCCTCAAGAGTTGGTGCTGCGCCGACAAGACATCAAACTTGACTAAATTGAGGGCGAAAAGTCGTAACAACGTTTCTGTGTTTGTGCAAATCCCACGAGTGAGCAGGCTAATTGGGAACAGGTGGGTGCCATGATTGGGTATAAAAGCAGCTTCCATGAAATGCTCAGTCATTCACAAACGAGGATGGGGCGAGGGTCACCACTTTGTCAACAAATGCGTGAGCAAATTGTCGAACAGTTTAAGAACAACATTTCTCAACCAGCTAATGCAAGGAATTTAGGAATTTCACCATCTACGGTCTGTAATATCATCAAAGGGTTCAGAGAATCTGGAGAAATCACTGCACGTAACATTGAATGCCCGTGACCTTGCCTCCCTCAGGCGGTACTGCATTAAAAAGTGGCATCAGTGTGTAAAGGATATCACCACATGGGCTCAGGAACACTTCAGAAAACCACTGTCAGTAACTACAGTTGGTCGCTACATCTGTAATATATATATATATATATATATATATATATATATATATATATATATATATATATATATATATATATATATATATATATAATATTTATATTATTATAATGTTTTTTTTTATATATGTATGACAGTAAACTTGTTATAGTATGACATAATAATACGACGATAAAGTTGCAATATTATAAAAGTGGTAAGAATAAGAAATATATATGTAGTTTTAATGAGGGCAGGAAAGGACCAGGTCATATTTTCTACGCATGTAATAAAAGTTATACACTAGATTACAATAAGTACTGTTGCAAAATATTGTGGGGGAAAAAATTGCACTTTTTACAAGAATATAGTGCTATTATTATGAAGGGAAACAACCTAATTTTACAGGAATAAAGTCATTAACAAGAACAACTAAGTAAAAATGACAATTGCTTCATCGTGTATTGTGGTTTGATGTAAATAAATTCCCTTTAAATTTGGAAAATACTCAATTTATGGTATTCAGTAATAAAAGAAAGGTAGGAGTTAGTTTATCCATAAACAATGTGAAAATTGAGAAGGTGTCTGAAATCAGGTTTGTAAAAGTTGACATGGAAAGCTCATATATTGCATGTGAAAAATAAGGTATCAAAGCTTATTTATTTTGAACAAGGTTGAATACAGTTTAATGTGTAGTACAATGAGAATGTTATATTGCTCAATGATTCTACTTTATTTCAATTATTGTGAAGAAATATGGGGAAATACATATCACAGCAACATAATGCCTTTATTTCTTTTACAGAAAAGAGCAAGTTGTATTATTTTTAAAGTAGGATACACAGACCACACAAATCCACTCTTCATTAGGTCAGGATTATTCAAACTAAAGGACATTGTAGAATTGCATACTCTATTAGTGATGTTCAAAGCTAGAAATAAAGTTCTTCCGAAAGGACTTACAAAAGTTATCGGCGTTCACGTCTGAAGGTGAGAATCACAGAACTTGAAACATCCAATAGTGCCAACAAAGCATGGAATTCTCTAAAAGACTTCAAAAGTTGCAAGAATTTTTTTTGAATTTAAAAAAAGAGTTACAAAAAGAGACAACTGGCATTATATCAAACCGATTTTTGTGAAAACGCTTAAATTAAAAAGTATGTTGGAGTTCGGGTGTTGTTGGTGGAGGCAACAGTGATAAAGTCATCTAAAATAATTGGTGTTGAAAAAAAGGGAGGGCAGATAATTATAAGAATATTCTACCCCAGGGCAGCTGTGGCTATGAAAGTAGCTTACTTCCACCAGGTGTGAATGATTGATGGGTTCTACATGT
This sequence comes from Nerophis lumbriciformis, assembly GCF_033978685.3. Lineage (NCBI taxonomy): Eukaryota > Metazoa > Chordata > Actinopteri > Syngnathiformes > Syngnathidae > Nerophis > Nerophis lumbriciformis. The sequence continues at coordinate 19,926,586 of NC_084560.2, read as the reverse complement.
AAAGCGACTTTGGGTACTTAGAAAAGCGCTATATAAATCCCAGGTAATATTATTATTATTATTATTCCATCTGCTCCTTTCTGATCATGGTTAAAAAAAAAAGTTAAAGTACCAACGATTGTCACACACACATGAGGTGTGGCGAAATTATCCTCTGCGTTTGACCCATCACCCTTGATCACCCACTGGGAGGTGAGGGGAGCAGTGAGCAGCAGCAGTGGCCATGCTTGGGAATAATTTTTGGTGATTTAGCCCCCAATTCCAACCCTTGATGCTGAGTGCCAAGCAGGGAGGTAATGGCACCCATTTTTATAGTCTTTGGTATGTAAAATGTATAAAAAACAAAAAAAACAATGAAAGTGTGAACTGTACGTGGCTTGTATAATATGCATTTTCATGAAAGGAATAAAAAGAGATGATAGGTACTGTGGCAAAATATTGTGGGGAAAAAGTGGCACTTTTTAAAAGGATACTGTGCTGTTATTATGAAGGGAAACAACCTAATTGTACAATAATAATGTCAATAACAAGTAAAATGGACAATTGCTTCATGTAAAATGTATAAAAAACAATGAAAGTGTGAACTGTACGTGGCTTGTATAATATGCATTTTCATGAAAGGAATAAAAAGAGATGATAGGTACTGTGGCAAAATATTGTGGGGGGGAAATGGCACTTTTTACAAGGATACTGTGCTATTATTATGAAGGGAAACAACCTAATTGTGCAAGAATAACGTGGATAACAAGTAAAATTGAAAATTGCTTAATGTAAAATATATTCAAAAAAACAATGAAAGTGTGAACTGTACGTGGCTTGTATAATATGCTTTTTCATGAAAGGAATAAAAAGAGATGATAGGTACTGTGGCAAAATATTGTGGGGAAGAAAATGGCACTTTTTACAAGGATACTGTGCTATTATTATGAAGGGAAACAACCTAATTGTACAAGAATAATGTCAATAACAAGTAAAATTGACAATTGCTTCATGTAAAATGTATAAAAAACAATGAAAGTGTGAACTGTACGTAGCTTGTATAATATGCTTTTTCATGAAAGGAATAAAAAGAGATTATAGGTACTGTGGCAAAATATTGTGGGGGAAAAAAGGGCACTTTTTACAAGGATACAGTGCTATTATTATGAAGGGAAACAATCTAATTGTGCAAGAATAAAGTCGATAACAAGTGAAATTGACAATTGCTTCATGTAAAATGTATAAAAAAAACAAAAAAACAATGAAAGTGTGAACTGTACGTGGCTTGTATAATATGCTTTTTCATGAAAGGAATAAAAAGAGATGATAGGTACTGTGGCAAAATATTGTAGAGGAAAAATTGCACTTTTTACAAGGATACTGTGCTATTATTATAAAGGGAAACAACCTAATTGTACAAGAATAACGTCAATAACAAGTAAAATTGACAATTGCTTAATGTAAAATGTATAAAAAAAACAAAAAAAACAATGAAAGTGTGAACTGTACGTGGCTTGTATAATATGCTTTTTCATGAAAGGAATAAAAAGAGATGATAGGTACTGTGGCAAAATATTGTGGGGAAGAAAATGGCACTTTTTACAAGGATACTGTGCTATTATTATGAAGGGAAACAACCTAATTGTGCAAGAATAACGTCAATAACAAGTAAAATTGACAATTGCTTCATGTAAAAAGTATAAAAAACAATGAAAGTGTGAACTGTACGTGGCTTGTATAATATGCTTTTTCATGAAAGGAATAAAAAGAGATGATAGGTACTGTGGCAAAATATTGTGGGGGGAAAAGGGCACTTTTTACAAGGATACGGTGCTATTATTATGAAGGGAAACAACCTAATTGTGCAAGAATAACGTCAATAACAAGTAAAATTGACAATTGCTTCATGTAAAATGTATAAAAAACAATGAAAGTGTGAACTGTACGTGGCTTGTATAATATGCATTTTCATGAAAGGAATACAAAGAGATGATAGGTACTGTGGCAAAATATTGTGGGGGAAAAAATGGCACTTTTTACAAGGATACTGTGCTATTATTATGAAGGGAAACAACCTAATTGTGCAAGAATAACGTCGATAACAAGTAAAATTGACAATTGCTTAATGTAAAATGTATTAAAAAAACAAAAAAACAATGAAAGTGTGAACTGTACGTGGCTTGTATAATATGCATTTTCATGAAAGGAATAAAAAGAGATGATAGGTACTGTGGCAAAATATTGTAGGGAAAAAGTGGCACTTTTTACAAGGATACTGTGCTATTATTATGAAGGGAAACAACCTAATTGTACAAGAATAACGTCGATAACAAGTAAAATTGAAAATTGCTTAATGTAAAATGTATTAAAAAAAACAAAAAAAAACAATGAAAGTGTGAAGTGTACGTGGCTTGTATAATATGCTTTTTCATGAAAGGAATAAAAAGAGATGATAGGTACTGTGGCAAAATATTGTGGGGAAGAAAATGGCACTTTTTACAAGGATACTGTGCTATTATTATGAAGGGAAACAACCTAATTGTACAAGAATAATGTCAATAACAAGGAAAAATTGACAATTGCTTCATGTAAAATGTATAAAAAACAATGAAAGTGTGAACTGTACGTAGCTTGTATAATATGCTTTTTCATGAAAGGAATAAAAAGAGATGATAGGTACTGTGGCAAAATATTGTGGGGGGAAAAGGGCACTTTTTACAAGGATACTGTGCTATTATTATAAAGGGAAACAACCTAATTGTACAAGAATAACGTCAATAACAAGTAAAATTGACAATTGCTTAATGTAAAATGTATAAAAAAAAACAAAAAAAACAATGAAAGTGTGAACTGTACGTGGCTTGTATAATATGCTTTTTCATGAAAGGAATAAAAAGAGATGATAGGTACTGTGGCAAAATATTGTGGGGAAGAAAATGGCACTTTTTACAAGGATACTGTGCTATTATTATGAAGGGAAACAACCTAATTGTACAAGAATAATGTCAATAACAAGTAAAATTGACAATTGCTTCATGTAAAATGTATAAAAAACAATGAAAGTGTGAACTGTACGTAGCTTGTATAATATGCTTTTTCATGAAAGGAATAAAAAGAGATGATAGGTACTGTGGCAAAATATTGTGGGGGGAAAAGGGCACTTTTTACAAGGATACTGTGCTATTATTATGAAGGGAAACAACCTAATTGTGCAAGAATAACGTCAATAACAAGTAAAATTGACAATTGCTTCATGTAAAAAGTATAAAAAACAATGAAAGTGTGAACTGTACGTGGCTTGTATAATATGCTTTTTCATGAAAGGAATAAAAAGAGATGATAGGTACTGTGGCAAAATATTGTGGGGGGAAAAGGGCACTTTTTACAAGGATACTGTGCTATTATTATAAAGGGAAACAACCTAATTGTACAAGAATAACGTCAATAACAAGTAAAATTGACAATTGCTTAATGTAAAATGTATAAAAAAAAACAAAAAAAACAATGAAAGTGTGAACTGTACGTGGCTTGTATAATATGCTTTTTCATGAAAGGAATAAAAAGAGATGATAGGTACTGTGGCAAAATATTGTGGGGGGAAAATGGCACTTTTTACAAGGATACAGTGCTATTATTATGAAGGGAAACAACCTAATTGTGCAAGAATAACGTCAATAACAAGTAAAATTGACAATTGCTTCATGTAAAATGTATAAAAAAAACAAAAAAACAATGAAAGTGTGAACTGTACGTGGCTTGTATAATATGCTTTTTCATGAAAGGAATAAAAAGAGATGATAGGTACTGTGGCAAAATATTGTGGGGGGAAAAATGGCACTTTTTACAAGGATACGGTGCTATTATTATGAAGGGAAACAACCTAATTGTGCAAGAATAACGTCAATAACAAGTAAAATTGACAATTGCTTCATGTAAAATGTATAAAAAACAATGAAAGTGTGAACTGTACGTGGCTTGTATAATATGCATTTTCATGAAAGGAATACAAAGAGATGATAGGTACTGTGGCAAAATATTGTGGGGGAAAAAATGGCACTTTTTACAAGGATACTGTGCTATTATTATGAAGGGAAACAACCTAATTGTGCAAGAATAACGTCGATAACAAGTAAAATTGACAATTGCTTAATGTAAAATGTATTAAAAAAACAAAAAAACAATGAAAGTGTGAACTGTATGTGGCTTGTATAATATGCTTTTTCATGAAAGGAATAAAAAGAGATGATAGGTACTGTGGCAAAATATTGTAGAGGAAAAATTGCACTTTTTACAAGGATACTGTGCTATTATTATGAAGGGAAACAACCTAATTGTGCAAGAATAACGTCAATAACAAGTAAAATTGACAATTGCTTCATGTAAAATGTATAAAAAACAATGAAAGTGTGAACTGTACGTAGCTTGTATAATATGCTTTTTCATGAAAGGAATAAAAAGAGATGATAGGTACTGTGGCAAAATATTGTGGGGAAAAAAAGGGCACTTTTTACAAGGATACAGTGCTATTATTATGAAGGGAAACAATCTAATTGTGCAAGAATAAAGTCGATAACAAGTAAAATTGACAATTGCTTCATGTAAAATGTATAAAAAAAACAAAAAAACAATGAAAGTGTGAAGTGTACGTGGCTTGTATAATATGCTTTTTCATGAAAGGAATAAAAAGAGATGATAGGTACTGTGGCAAAATATTGTGGGGGAAAAAATTGCACTTTTTACAAGGATACGGTGCTATTATTATGAAGGGAAACAACCTAATTGTGCAAGAATAACGTCAATAACAAGTACAATTGACAATTGCGTCATGTAAAATGTATAAAAAACAATGAAAGTGTGAACTGTACGTGGCTTGTATAATATGCATTTTCATGAAAGGAATAAAAAGAGATGATAGGTACTGTGGCAAAATATTGTAGGGAAAAAGTGGCACTTTTTACAAGGATACTGTGCCATTATTATGAAGGGAAACAACCTAATTGTAAAAGAATAACGTCGATAACAAGTAAAATTGAAAATTGCTTAATGTAAAATGTATTAAAAAAAACAAAAAAAAACAATGAAAGTGTGAAGTGTACGTGGCTTGTATAATATGCTTTTTCATGAAAGGAATAAAAAGAGATGATAGGTACTGTGGCAAAATATTGTGGGGAAGAAAATGGCACTTTTTACAAGGATACTGTGCTATTATTATGAAGGGAAACAACCTAATTGTACAAGAATAATGTCAATAACAAGTAAAATTGACAATTGCTTCATGTAAAATGTATAAAAAACAATGAAAGTGTGAACTGTACGTAGCTTGTATAATATGCTTTTTCATGAAAGGAATAAAAAGAGATGATAGGTACTGTGGCAAAATATTGTGGGGGGAAAAGGGCACTTTTTACAAGGATACAGTGCTATTATTATGAAGGGAAACAACCTAATTGTGCAAGAATAAAGTCGATAAGTAAAATTGACAATTGCTTCATGTAAAATGTATAAAAAAAATAGAAAAAACAATGAAAGTGTGAACTGTACGTGGCTTGTATAATATGCATTTTCATGAAAGGAATAAAAAGAGATGATAGGTACTGTGGCAAAATATTGTGGGGGAAAAGTGGCACTTTTTAAAAGGATACTGTGGTATTATTATGAAGGGAAACAACCTAATTGTACAAGAATAATGTCAATAACAAGTAAAATTGACAATTGCTTCATGTAAAATGTATAAAAACAATGAAAGTGTGAACTGTACGTGGCTTGTAGAATATGCTTTTTCATGAAAGGAATAAAAAGATATGATAGGTACTGTGGCAAAATATTGTGGGGGGGAATGGCACTTTTTACAAGGATACAGTGCTATTATTATGAAGGGAAACAGCCTAATTGTGCAAGAATAACGTCGATAACAAGTAAAATTGAAAATTGCTTAATGTAAAATGTATTAAAAAAACAAAAAAAACAATGAAAGTGTGAACTGTACGTGGCTTGTATAATATGCATTTTCATGAAAGGAATAAAAAGAGATGATAGGTACTGTGGCAAAATATTGTGGGGAAGAAAATGGCACTTTTTACAAGGATACTGTGCTATTATTATGAAGGGAAACAACCTAATTGTACAAGAATAATGTCAATAACAAGTAAAATTGACAATTGCTTCATGTAAAATGTATAAAAAACAATGAAAGTGTGAACTGTACGTAGCTTGTATAATATGCATTTTAATGAAAGGAGTAAAAAGAGATTATAGGTACTGTGGCAAAATATTGTGGGGGGAAAAGGGCACTTTTTACAAGGATACAGTGCTATTATTATGAAGGGAAACAACCTAATTGTGCAAGAATAAAGTCGATAACAAGTAAAATTGACAATTGCTTCATGTAAAATGTATAAAAAAAAACAAAAAAACAATGAAAGTGTGAACTGTACGTGGCTTGTATAATATGCTTTTTCATGAAAGGAATAAAAAGAGATGATAGGTACTGTGACAAAAAATTGTGGGGAAAAAGTGGCACTTTTTACAAGGATACTGTGCTATTATTATAAAGGGAAACAACCTAATTGTACAATAATAACGTCAATAACAAGTAAAATTGACAATTGCTTAATGTAAAATGTATAAAAAATAAAAAATAAACAATGAAAGTGTGAACTGTACGTGGCTTGTATAATATGCTTTTTCATGAAAGGAATAAAAAGAGATGATAGGTACTGTGACAAAATATTGTGGGGGGGAAAATGGCACTTTTTACAAGGATACTGTGCTATTATTATGAAGGGAAACAACCTAATTGTGCAAGAATAAAGTCAATAACAAGTAAAATTGACAATTGCTTCATTATGTATAACAACACTGGTGTCCATGGTGAGGATAATGAAGCACATTTTGAAAGATGCAACAGGTTACAGAACACAAAGCCATTTTAAAACTCCCAAAACTACCAACTAATTATGTTGATATTAATATCATCATGCATTATGTCTGAGGGACAACAACATAAGCATGATAGACACTTAGGTATGAAAATATGTAATGTTCATGTATATTCCTCCAGCCATGTGTACAGTGTCAGTTATATCAAAGACATGGAAGAAAAGTACCAGTGTTGCGCTGCAGCAGCCAGAGGAAGATCCACGCCGCGAGGAGGCTCAGCTGGGCGGGTGGAGTCATGGCAAGAACCGCGTGGGCTCCCCCATGGACGCTGGACGCTGGACGCGGCTTCTCTGCAGGCAAACACGCGACATGCACGCTAAGAACTCTCCTCCATGCCAACACACACACACGCGCGCGCATGCGCACACGTCAGGGCAAGTGGACGACGCAATAAGTGAAAGCTTTGCACCTCCTCCTCCTCTACCCCCCCCGCACGAAGAGAACGTAAGAGGATTAGAAGCGAAAACCACTGACGGAGACATGTGAAGCAGTGCGCGTGCGTGTGCGCGCGCACAGTATGTACATTAATTTCTTTTTAGACCACTTATAGTTTCACATGCGGAAAACAATGCAAATACTTAAACATGCAGAATAAAAATGAACGTTAGCTTTTATTGAACATTTGTTGGCAAAGACGGCAATGAGCGAAAAGGGAACTTTGTTATTAAACATACAAATATTTATTGAATTCAATAGTGTTTCTCACCTTCTTTATCAACCTGGCACTTGCAACATTCTTTGGCCCCATGATGGCTTATTTTTTGGGCACAAGATTAGAAGAATATGAACAAATCATTAAAAAAATGTTGGACTACTTATAGTTTCACATGCAGAAAACAATGCAAATACTTAAAAATAAAAAAAATTGAACTTTGGCTTTTATTGAACATTTGTTGGCAAAGACGGCGATGAGCGAAAAATGAATTTTGTTATTAAATATACAAATATTTATTAAATTCAATAGTGCTTCTCACCTTCTTTATCAACCTTGCACTTGCAACTTTCTTTGGCCCCACGATGGCTTATTTTCTGGTCACAAGATCAGAAGAATATGAACAAATCATTAAAAAAAATGTTTGACTACTTATAGTTTCACATGCAGAAAACAATGCAAATACTTAAAAATGCAGAATAAAAATGAACGTTAGCTATTATTGAACATTTGTTGGCAAAGACGGCGATGAGCGAAAAAGGAATTGTGTTTCTAAATATAGAAATATTTATTGAATTCAATAGAGTTTCTCACCTTCTTTATCAACCTGGCACTTGCAACTTTCTTTGGCCCCATGATGGCTTATTTTCTGGTCACAATATTAGAAGAATATGAACAAATCATAAAAAATGTTTGACTACTTATAGTTTCACATGCAGAAAACAATGCAAATACTTAAAAATGCAGAATAAAAATTGAACTTTAGCTTTTATTGAACATTTGTTGGCAAAGACGGCGATGAGCGAAAAAGGAATTTTGTTATTAAATATACAAATATTTATTGAATTCAATAGTGTTTCTCACCTTCTTTATCAACCTTGCACGTGCAACTTTCTTTGGCCCCATGATGGTGTATTTTCTGGTCACAAGATTAGAAGAATATGAACAAATCATAAAAAAAATGTTTGACTACTTATAGTTTCACATGCAGAAAACAATACAAATACTTAAAAATGAATAAAATTGAACTTTGGGTTTTATTGAACATTTGTTGGCAAAGACGGCGATGAGCGAAAAAGGAATTTTGTTATCAAGTATACAAATATTTATTGAATTCAATAGTGTTTCTCACCTTCTTTATCAACCTGGCACTTGCAACTTTCTTTGGCCCCATGATGGCTTATTTTCTGGTCACAAGATTAGAAGAATATGAACAAAACATTAAAAAAAATGTTTGACTACTTATAGTTTCACATGCAGAAAACAATACAAATACTAAAAAATGAATAAAATTGAACTTTGGCTTTTTATGAACATTTGTTGGCAAAGACGGCGATGAGCGAAAAAGGAACTTTGTTATCAAATATACAAATATTTATTGAATTCAATAGTGTTTCTCACCTTCTTTATCAACCTGGCACTTGCAACTTTCTTTGGGCCCCATGATGGCTTATTTTCTGGTCACAATATTAGAAGAATATGAACAAATCATAAAAAAAGGTTTTGACTACTTAAAGTTTCACATGCGGAAAACAATGCAAATACTTAAAAATGCAGAATAAAAATGAACTTTGGCTTTTATTGAACATTTGTTGGCAAAGACGGCGATGAGCAAAAAAGGAATTTTGTTATTAAATATACAAATATTTATTGAATTCAATAGTGTTTCTCACCTTCTTTATCAACCTGGCACTTGCAACTTTCTTGGGCCCCATGATGGCATATTCTCTGGTCACAAAATTAGAAGAATATGAACAAAACATAAAAAAAATGTTTGACTACTTATAGTTTCACATGCAGAAAACAATGCAAATACTTAAAAATGCAGAATAAAATTGAACGTTAGCTTTTATTGAACATTTGTTGGCAAAGACAGCGATGCACGAAAAAGGAACTTTGTGATTAAATATACAAATATTTATTGAATTAAATAGTGTTTCTCACCTTCTTTATAAAACCTGGCACTCGCAACTTTCTTTGGCCCCATGATGGCTTATTTTCTGGTCATGCAGGCCCCTCCCCTTTATGCAAAGCACGCACTGAGGATAGGGCACATACAAAGTCAATGAATGAATCACAAGGCGCTTCATGTGAAATTTTTACCGCAAATGTATTTCGAGCCCCTTCCTGCTCGGTCACTGATTAGAAAATAAGAGTACATTTTCCTCATTGTTAGCGCTGGTCTTATAAAGGTTAGATCAAGTAATATGACTCTGAGAACAATAGTGGATATTGAAAGACAATTTTTTTTATATTTCTTTCAAGATTGCTCTGTGCTCTTGTGTCATTAAGTTAAAGTACCACTGATAGTCACACACACACGAGGTGTGGTGAAATGACCCTCTGCATTTGACCCATCCCCTTGTTCCACCCCCTGGGAGGTGAGGGGAGCAGTGAGCAGCAGTGGTGGTCACGCTCAGGAATCATCCTTTTGTTTTCATGTGATTTTTTTTTTTTTTTTGTCTTTTGGTTCGGGACCCTTTGGGACTGTGTGACAAGGGTTGGCACTTTCGTGACTTCTGCTGTGCTTTTTTGTGAACTTCTGGATCTGCCTCCAGTGAGCCTTTTGGCCACAGAGACCAGCTGCTGGGTCTCTGCCACACCAGAGTCCGTTTGGGGAGACTGTGGAGTCGGCTCTCTTGGTTGCTTTGTTGGGTCTGCTCCCCCCACCCTGGCAGAAGATGGCGTGGAACACCGCAGAGGCCAGCACAGTGTATATGTTTTGTTGTTTTTGTTTTACTTTTGTGGCTGTGTGTAGAAGTGACTGGTTGCATCAGCTCTGCTCTTTTTAATGTCTTTTGTGTACTTTGATGTTTTCCTCTTACACACGTTTGTGTGCTATGGCTATGAGGTTTTTTTCTTCTTCCTTGGCCTCAGTCTGGACCCCCTCTCCAGGGGCCCAGGCTTAGACTGAATATTTTTTTCTTCTCACCACCTCCCTAGCATTTACCTGTTTCTCACCTTTTTTGTAAAAAAATCTTAGATTCCCCTCGGGGATTATTAAAGTATTTCTGATTCTGATTATGACAGTGTTAATGTGGTGGTATCAATACATCATCAGACACAGTAAGTTGAATGATGCGGATACGTTTGTTACTTACCTTGAGGATTTTGGATCTGTAAGTAGGAGACGACACTAATTATTAGATACTCGTTTGTATTGACAAATGTGCTGTTTTAGACTGCAATATTGTTCAATTAAGGACACTTATTACGTATGTCTAGCTTGTGCGCTTACCTGTTGTGTAGCTGCTATCTTCTAGAAGCCTACAGCCTATTAATCGTGTGCCTTTATTGGAGGACATTTAGCTGTTAGCTGGCTGTCCAGCTTCGCCCAAGTAAACATGCTGCAAGACTGCTTGTATCGTAACTTCGATATCATCCAATACTTTTTTGCTCGTATCGGACCAATAACAGATATCAGTATCGGATTGGGACACCCCTAGTACCAAAACATGTACCGTATTTTTCATAGTTTGGCCGGGGGTGCGACTTACACTCAGGAGGGACTTATGTGTGAAATTAACACATTACCGTAAAATATCAAATAATATTATTTAGCTCATTCACGTAAGAGACTAGACGTACAAGATTTCATGGGATTTAGCGATTAGGAGTGACAGATTGTTTGGTAAACGTATAGCATGTTCTATATGTTATAGTTATTTAAATGACTCTTACCATAATATGTTACGTTAACATACCAGGCACCTTCTCAGTTGGTTATTAATGCGTCATATAACGTACACTTATTCAGCCTGTTGTTCACTATTCTTTATATATTTTAAATTGCCTTTCAAATGTCTATTCTTGGTGTTGGCTTTATCAAATAAATTTCCCCCCAAAATGCGACTTATACTCCAGTGCGACTTAGATATGTTTTTTTCCTTCTTCAATATGCATTTTCGTGCGGTGCAACTTATACTCCGGAGCGACTTATACTCCGAAAAATACGGTAGTCTTTTCTCAAGGATAGGGTTATCACTTTTGCATTCCGAAGTCCCAATTAGGGCCTCTTTCCTACGAGTGCGACTTATACTACAGTGCGACTTATACATGTTTTTTTCCTTCTTCATTATGCATTTTCGGCCGGTGCAACTTATACTCCGGAGCGACTTATACTCCGAAAAATACGGTAGTCTTTTCTCAAGGATAGGGTTATCACCTTTGCATTTCGAAGTCCCAATTAGGGCCTCTTTCCTACGAGTGCGACTTATACTCCAGAGCGACTTATATATGTTTTTTTCCTTCTTCATTATGCATTTTCGGCCGGTGCAACTTATACTCCGGAGCGACTTATACTTCGAAAAATACGTTAGTCTTTTCTCAAGGATAGGGTTATCACTTTTGCATTCCGAAGTCCCAATTAGGGCCTCTTTCCTACGAGTGCGACTTATACTCCAGTGCGACTTATATATGTTTTTTTCCTTATTCATTATGCGTTTTCGGCCGGTGCAACTTATACTCCGGAGCGACTTATACGCCGAAAAATACGGTAGTCTTTTCTCAAGGATAGGGTTATCACTTTTGCATTCCGAAGTCCCAATTAGGGCCTCTTTCCTACGAGTGCGATTTATACTCCGGAGCAACTTATACTCCGAAAAATACGGTACTAGATTACATTTAAACTTGATTTAAAAAAGTATAGGAAACGTTTCACAAATAAATGAGAAATAAAAATGTGAACATTTTATGTAATGAGAGAGGGGCTCCAAATACAATTCTGGTCGGGGCCCCAATTTAGCCAGGGGCAGCCCTGCTTGTGGTGTATCGGTGTTGGTTAACAAAGAACTATAGAGTCAACCAGTGATGATGTCATAGAGGGCCGGAGGAACTGGTTCAGAATGACTTCCGAGTGAGAGTAGTTTTATAATAAAGAGATGTTAACAACACTGAGATGCATGCAGTTTATTAATAACACGACATATAATAATAATAATAATAATGATGATAATAAAATACAATATGGTCAAAATATTACAAAGTTGTCCGCCACTGAAGAGCACAACACTATTTTGAAAGCTGGTGGTTTTTTCAAGGTGTAAAGAAGTAAAATACATGTTTCTGTTATGAGTAGATATCTGGATTATCTATCAGATACAGATGCTAAAGTGCACTCAGGAACGCCAACAGGAAGTGAGCGTGTTGGACTTTCCGAGTGAACGCAGTGTGCATAATGGATGAAATGACAGTGAATATGATGACAGTAAAAAGTTCAAACAGCTGTTGATGCATGTTGATGGCAGGTGTCCATTACAGTCAGCTGGCCTGTAAACGCTCTCCAGCACATTAAACAACATGAGGGGTCACTGGGTTCAGCTTCACTTCCACCTCACTGAACGCACCCTTGCCTTCTTGCACTTTGCAAATTAATTCAACTATGGAGTTATGATCATTAAAGTAGATTGCTGTGGTGAGAAAAAAAACTGAAAGAGATTTGGGAATGAGATGCATTTTCATAATCATTTAGGATACTACTATAAATATATACTATATATATATATATATATATATATATATATATATATATATATATATACATACAAACCCCGTTTCCATATGAGTTGGGAAATTGTGTTAGATGTAAATATAAACGGAATACAATGATTTGCAAATCCTTTTCAACCCATATTCAGTTGAATATGCTACAAAGACAACATATTTGATGTTCAAACTGATACACTTTTTTTTTTTTTTTGCAAATAATCATTAACTTTAGAATTTGATGCCAGCAACACGTGACAAAGAAGTTGGGAAAGGTGGCAATAAATACTGATAAAGTTGAGGAATGCTCATCAAACACTTATTTGGAACATCCCACATGTGAGCAGGCAAATTGGGAACAGGTGGGTGCCATGATTGGGTATAAAAGTAGATTCCATGAAATGCTCAGTCATTCACAAACAAGGATGGGGCGAGGGTCACCACTTTGTCAACAAATGCGTCAGCAAACTGTTGAACAGTTTAAGAAAAACCTTTCTCAACCAGCTATTGCAAGGAATTTAGGGATTTCACCATCTACGGTCCGTAATATCATCAAAGGGTTCAGAGAATCTGGAGAAATCACTGCACGTAAGCAGCTAAGCCAGTGACCTTCAATCCCTCAGGCTGTACTGCATCAACAAGCGACATCAATGTGTAAAGGATATCACCACATGGACTCAGGAACACTTCAGAAACCCACCGTCAGTAACTACAGTTGGTCGCTACATCTGTAAGTGCAAGTTAAAACTCTCCTATGCAAGGCAAAAACCGTTTATCAACAACACCCAGAAACGCCGTCGGCTTCGCTGGGCCTGAGCTCATCTAAGATGGACTGATACAAAGTGGAAAAGTGTTCTGTGGTCTGACAAGTCCACATTTCAAATTGTTTTTGGAAACTGTGGACGTCGTGTCCTCCGAACCAAAGAGGAAAAGAACCATCCGGATTGTTATAGGTGCAAAGTTGAAAAGCCAGCATCTGTGATGGTATGGGGGTGTATTAGTGACCAAGACATGGGTAACTTACACATCTGTGAAGGCGCCATTAATGCTGAAAGGTACATACAGGTTTTGGAGCAACATGTGTTGCCATCCAAGCAACGTTACCATGGACGCCCCTGCTTATTTCAGCAAGACAATGCCAAGCCACATGTTACATCAATGTGGCTTCATAGTAAAAGAGTGTGGGTACTAGACTGGCCTGCCTGCAGTCCAGACCTGTCTCCCATTGAAAATGTGTGGCGCATTATGAAGCCTAAAATACCACAACGGAGACCCCCGGACTGTTGAACAACTTAAGCTGTACATCAAGCAAGAATGGGAAAGAATTCCACCTGAGAAGCTTAAAAAATGTGTCTCCTCAGTTCCCAAACATTTACTGAGTGTTGTTAAAAGGAAAGGCCGTGTAACACAGTGGTGAACATGCCCTTTCCCAACTACTTTGGCATGTGATGCAGCGATGAAATTCTAAGTTAATTATTTGCAAAAATAAAAATAATAAAGTTTATGAGTTTGAACATCAAATATGTTGCCTTTGTAGTGCATTCAATTGAATATGGGTTGAAAAGGATTTGCAAATCATTGTATTCCGTTTATATTTATATCTAACACAATTTCCCAACTCATATGGAAACGGGGTTTGTATATATATATATATATATATATATATGTATACATATACACATACATATATATACGTATATATATATGCACATATACATATATGTATATATATATATATACACACATATGTATATATATATATATATACACATATACATATATGTATATATATATATATACACATATATGTATATATATACACACACACACATACATCAATCAATCAATGTTTATTTATATAGCCCTAAATCACAAATGGTAAATGGTAAATGGGTTGTACTTGTATAGCGCTTTTCTACCTTTTTTAAGTAACTCAAAGTGCTTTGACACTATTTCCACATTCACCCATTCACACACACACATTCACACACTGATGACGGGAGCTGCCATGCACGGCGCTAACCAGGCCCATCAGGCGCAAAGGTGAAGTGTCTTGCTCAAGGACACAACGGACGTGACTAAGATAGTAGAAGGTGGGGGTTGAACCAGTAACCCTCAGATTGCTGGCACGGCCACTCTCCCAACTTCGCCACGCCGTCCCCAAGTGTCTCAAAGGAATGCACAAGCCACAACGACATCCTTGGTTCAAATCCCACATCAGGGCAAGGAAAAACTCAACTCAATGGGACAATGAGAAACCTTGGAGAGGACCGCAGATGTGGGGACCACCCCTAAGGCGACCGGTGCAATGGACGTCGAGTGGATCTAACATAATATTGTGAGAGTCCAGTCCATAGTGGATCTAACATAATAGTGAGAGTCCAGTCCATAGTGGATCTAACATAATAGTGAGAGTCCAGTCCATAGTGGATCTAACATAATAGTGTGAGAGTCCAGTCCATAGTGGATCTAGCATAATATTGTGAGAGTCCAGTCCATAGTGGATCTAACATAATAGTGTGAGAGTCCAGTCCATAGTGGATCTAACATAATAGTGAGAGTCCAGTCCATAGTGGATCTAACATAATAGTGAGAGTCCAGTCCATAGTGGATCTAACATAATAGTGTGAGAGTCCAGTCCATAGTGGATCTAGCATAATATTGTGAGAGTCCAGTCCATAGTGGATCTAACATAATAGTGTGAGAGTCCAGTCCATAGTGGGGTCAGCAGTTGACCATCCCGAGCGGAGACAGGTCGGCAGGGCAGAGACGTCCCCAACCGATGCACAGGCGAGCGGTCCACCCCGGGTCCCGACTTTGGACAGCCATCACTTCATCCATGGCCACCGAACCTGTGCCCCCCCTCTACGAGGGAGAGGGGGGCAGAGCAGAAAAGAAAAGAAACGGCAGATCCATTGGTCTAAAAGGGTAGTCTATTTAAAGGCTAGAGTATACAAATGAGTTTTAAGATGGGATTTAAATGCTTCTACTGAGGTAGCATCTCTAACTGTTACCGGGAGGACATTCCAGAGTACTGGGGCCCCAATAGAAAACGCTCTATTGCCCGCAGACTTTTTTGGGCTCTGGGAATCACTAATAAGCCAGAGTTCTTTGAAAGCAGATTTCTTGCCGTTATTTACTATAAATATATATATAATAATGTGCCGCTGTTGAGTGTCTGCACTGTCTGGAGATCGGCAGAGTAACCGTGTAATACTATTCCATATCAGTAGGTGGCAGCAGGTAGCTAATTGCTTTGTAGATGTCGGAAACAGCGGGAGGCAGTGTGCAGGTAAAAAGGTATCTAATGCTTAAACCAAAAATAAACAAAAGGTGAGTGCCCCTAAGAAAAGGCATTAAAGCTTAGGGAAGGCTATGCAGAACGAAACTAAAACTGAACTGGCTACAAAGTAAACAAAAACAGAATGCTGGACGACAGCAAAGACTTACTGTGGAGCAGAGACGGCGTCCACAATGTACATCCGAACATGACATGACAATCAACAATGTTCCCACAAAGAAGGATAAAAATAACTGAAATATTCTTGATTGCTAAAACAAAGTAGGTGTGGGGAATAGCGGTCAGGGAAGACATGAAACTGCTACAGGAAAATACCAAATAAAGAGAAAAAGCCACCAAAATAGGAGCACAAGACAAGAACTAAAACACTACACACAGGAAAACAGCAAAAAACTCTAAATAAGTCACGGCGTGATGTGACAGGTGGTGACAGTACACCTACTTTGAGACAAGAGCTATAGTGATGCATGCTTGGTTATGCTTTAAAGTCACATCCAACAACTACGACTTTTTATTGTCAATATCGGCTGCTGAGTTTCATTTTTTAATGATTTCTGCTGGTGGTGTGCCTCCGCATTTTTTCAATGAAAAAAATGTGCCTTGGCTCAAAAAATTTTGAAAAACACGGGCCTAGTCCGTAAAAAGTCTTTGCCATAAAGCTGAATGTGCCAGTAGTCTTATGTTGCATCCTATAAAGCGTTAATACTGAAAGTATTGTTTTTATTACACACCAGTTTGATTGTAACGTGCATCTTAGTTGTAGTTTTCATGATCAAATTTGGAGGTGTTAATCAAGACAGGGCATCTTTTAGAGCGGAGGACCCTATTTGAGGAAAGACAGACAGTTGAGACAGTATACTGTAGTTGAAGTTGCAAAAAAAAAAAAAGACAAAAAAGGCATCAAGACAGGTAATAAACTTGTTTTCTATTTAATTAATAGAAACCACTAGTCGATATAAAATGTTAACGAAATAAAAAAAAGTTTGAAGTTTGACTTCATGAAGTTGACAATGGACACATTATAAAGGCTTCACAGGCAAACTTACAGTACAGGCGTCCACAGGGGGTGAGGGCATCACCTATAGCAGATATTGTCATCATTTGTTCTCTGTGTCAAGCTAGAAAGGAACACAACGTATTGAGCAGGTATATCATTCAGACTGTACAACTGCTGTATTCTTAATGACATTCAACTCTGCTCGATGAGTGCAGCTAAAAAAAAAGAGCAAATGTGAGATTATTACTACCTTGTTCGAAGGTTAAAAACAAAGATAAATGTCAGATAACAGCCAGCCCCTAGATTGTGATAGTAAGATTTACTGTCCTATGTTCAAGACCTGTGGCTGTTTGGTGAGCCATCTTTGGATGCCAAAATGTGTCCCGCTTTAAAAGTATTTCAAATAAATATGTAGGCCACTATAAGGGCACACAAATGGACAAGAGTACGCTTCACCCTCTCAAAGGCATTTAGTCCAAGAAGTATTCCTTTCCTCTTCCTATTTTGCACCAGGCACGCTCAAATGTCTGTTTTCATTTTGTCTACGGAGCTGTTGATCTTTGTCAGAGTCTTTTTGATGCGCAGCGCCGTTAGTCTGGCTGATGGGTTCTGGTACCAGCACTCCTTCATCAATTTTGCCATGGAGATTAAAGTCTGCAAAGAAAAAAAAACGGTCAAACTTTAAAAATCCTTAAAGGGGAACATTATCACCAGACCTATGTAAGCGTCAATATATACCTTGATGTTGCAGAAAAAAGACCATATATTTTTTTAACCGATTTCCGAACTCTAAATGGGTGAATTTTGGCGAATAAAACGCCTTTCTATTATTCGCTCTCGGAGCGTTGTGACGTCACATCGGGAAGCAATCCGCCATTTTCTCAAACACATTACAAACACCGAGTCAAATCAGCTCTGTTATTTTCCGTTTTTTCGACTGTTTTCCGTATCTTGGAGACATCATGCCTCGTCGGTGTGTTGTCGGAGGGTGTAACAACACGAACAGGGACGGATTCAAGTTGCACCAGTGGCCCAAAGATGCAAAAGTGTCAAGAAATTGGACGTTTGTTCCGCACACTTTACCGACGAAAGCTATGCTACGACAGAGATGGCAAGAATGTGTGGATATCCTGCGACACTCAAAGCAGATGCATTTCCAACGATAAAGTCAAAGAAATCTGCCGCCAGACCCCCAGGAAAAGAGTGCGGATGAGGGTATGTCTACAGAATATATTAATTGATGAAAATTGGGCTGTCTGCACTCTCAAAGTGCATGTTGTTGCCAAATGTATTTCATATGCTGTAAACCTAGTTCATAGTTGTTGGTTTCCTTTAATGCCAAACAAACACATACCAATCGTTGGTTAGAAGGCGATCGCCGAATTCGTCCTCGCTTTCTCCCATGTCGCTGGCTGTCGTGTCGTTTTCGCTTGCATACGGTTCAAACCGATATGGCTCAATAGCTTCAGTTTCTTCTTCAATTTCATTTTCGCTACCTGCCTCCACACTACAACCATCCGTTTCAATACATGCGTAATCTGTTGAATCGCTTAAGCCGTTGAAATCCGAGTCTGAATCCGAGCTAATGTCGCTATAAACTTGCTGTTCTATCCGCCATGTTTGTTTGTATCGGCATCACTATGTGACGTCACAGGAAAATGGACGGGTGTATATAACGATGGTTAAAATCAGGCATTTAGAGCTTTTTTTAGGGATATTGCGTGATGGGTAAAATTTTGAAAAAAACTTCGATAAATAAAATAAGCCACTGGGAACTGATTTTTAATGGTTTTAACCATTCTGAAATTGTGATAATGTTCCCCTTTAAAAAAAACACCTTTTTAGTTCAATATGCAGGGGTGGTTCTAGCTATGGGCCACACGGGCATTGGCATTCTCTAGAGCGCACCGCAACAATGAGGGGATGCGGGGGGTGGGGAAGATTCTCATTTATTAGACCACAGGTGTCAAACTCGTCATTTTAGGTGGCCTTGAAAGCTGAGAAAGAATGTGCGCCAATAAGAACTTCATCTTTATTGCTAAATGCATGTGGTGTTTCAATTTGGACAGAAAAAAAGATTTCAATGCAGTGGCGTTTTTTTTTTTAACTTAAAAATTATTGGTTGCCGAGGTAGTTAAAAAGCTCCTCGGTGGCAAGGCCCCGGGGGTGGATGAGATCCGCCCGGAGTTCCTTAAGGCTCTGGATGCTGTGGGGCTGTTTTGGTTGACAAGACTCTGCAACATCGCGTGGACATCGGGGGCGGTACCTCTGGATTGGCAGACTGGGGTGGTGGTTCCTCTCTTTAAGAAGGGGAACTGGAGGGTGTGTTCCAACTATCGTGGGATCACACTCCTCAGCCTTCCCAGTAAGGTCTATTCAGGTGTACTGGAGAGGAGGCTACGCCGGATAGTCGAACCTCGGATTCAGGAGGAACAGTGTGGTTTTCGTCCTGGTCGTGGAACTGTGGACCAGCTCTATACTCTCGGCAGGGTCCTTGAGGGTGCATGGGAGTTTGCTCAACCAGTCTACATGTGCTTTGTGGACTTGGAGAAGGCATTCGACCGTGTACCCCGGGAAGTCCTGTGGGGAGTGCTCAGAGAGTATGGGGTATCGGACTGTCTTATTGTGGCGGTTCGCTCCCTGTATAATCAGTGTCAGAGCTTGGTCCGCATTGCCGGCAGAAAGTCGGACCCGTTTCCAGTGAGGGTTGGACTCCGCCAGGGATGCCCTTTGTCACCGATTCTGTTCATAACCTTTATGGACAGAATTTCTAGGCGCAGTCAAGCGTTGAGGGTATCTGGTTTGGTGGCTGCAGGATTAGGTCTCTGCTTTTTGCAGATGATGTGGTCCTGATGGCTTCATCTGGCCAAGATCTTCAGCTCTCACTGGATCGGCTCGCAGCCGAGTGTGAAGCGACTGGGATGGGAATCAGCACCTCCAAATCCGAGTCCATGGTTCTCGCCCGGAAAAGGGTGGAGTGCCATCTCCGGGTTGGGGAGGAGATCTTGCCCCAAGTGGAGGAGTTCAAGTACCTCGGAGTCTTGTTCACGAGTGAGGGAAGAGTGGATCGTGAGATTGACAGGCGGATCGGTGCGGCGTCTTCAGTAATGCGGACGCTGTATCGATCCGTTGTGGTGAAGGAGCTGAGCCAGAAGGCAAAGCTCTCGATTTACCAGTCGATCTACGTTCCCGTCCTCACCTGTGGTCATGAGATTTGGGTCATGACCGAAAGGACAAGATCACGGGGTACAAGCGGCCGAAATGAGTTTCCTCCGCCGGGTGGCGGGGCTCTCCCTTAGAGATAGGGTGAGAAGCTCTGTCATCCGAGGGGAGCTCAAAGTAAAGCCGGTGCTCCTCCACATCGAGAGGAGCCAGATGAGGTGGTTCGGGCATCTGGTCTGGATGCCACCCGAACGCCTCCCTCGGGAGGTGTTTCGGGCACGTCCAACCGGTAGGAGGCCACGGGGAAGACCCAGGACACGTTGGGAAGACTATGTCTCTCGGCTGGCCTGGGAACACCTCGGGATCCCCCGGGAGGAGCTGGACGAAGTGGCTGGGGAGAGGGAAGTCTGGGCTTCCCTGCTTAAGCTGCTGCCCCCGCGACCCGACCTCGGATAAGCGGAAGAAGATGGATGGATAAAAATGATCTGATATCGCAACAAGTTATTCCAAACATTTTTTGTTAAATACCTAAATTAGAAGATGTTCTGAACTTTTTCACTACCTAAGCTTTGAGTAACGGCCGGTACCAATATTAATCTAATACTATATCAAAATAAATCATCCATACTTTTATTATTGTGTGCAATGTTAGAAAAAAAACCCACTAAACACTAAAACACTAAAATATTTATTATTTACCGACTGGAATGGACTTATGCTGTCTTTAAGTGAAGTGATGTGAATTATATTTATATAGCGCTTTTCTCTAGTGACTCAAAGCGCTTTTCTTTCTTTCTTTCTTTCTTTAGTTTATTTCGAACATGAACACACTTACATCATAATACATCACACAATTTCATATCATTTCATTTTAAATCATGCCCGAAAAGGAGTAGGAAGATTTATTTAATCCTACCCCTTTCCCACTTCAAAGCGTTTACAAATATATAGAATCATCTACTGACCTTTTTATACAATAAAATAACATCTATGAATTAGTATACAACAGTTTTGTAATATGTAATTAATTAATTAATTCAGTCATTATAAACATACTGAGATGAAGAATATCTTATTTTCAATAAGGTTGGAAGTATTTCTCATAATTCTTCTTCTTTGTACTCTGTAAGCACTATTATTTTGAACAACCTCTTAAACTGGATCATATCAGTACAATTTTTAACTTCTTTACTTAATCCATTCCATAATTTAACTTTTACATAGTGAAACCCAATATCTAAGTTACATTTAAACCAGTGTGGGTGGCACTGGGAGCAGGTGGGTAAAGTGTCTTGCCCAAGGACACGACGGCAGTGACAAGGATGGAAGCGAGGATAGAACCAACCGAGCTATACCGCCCCTTTAAGTTGAAGTGGAGAAGCAATTAGTTTTTTGTGACAACTAGTGGCCACAATAATTAATTAAATTAATTAAACTCAGGATAAAATAAACTTGAATATGTGAACACATTTGTTACGGGATACATTGTAATATAAGCCTTGGAGGCTTTGTAAGTGTAAGTAATATGCAACTATAAATATTTGATACTTGTTTATATTGACAAATGTGGTGTTTTAGACATCACATCTTGATTATCTGTTTCCCTTCTGGATCAATAAAGTTTGTCTAAGTCTAAAGTTCAAATTTGAATGACAATAAAGGAAGTCTAAGTCTAAGACAGCAATATTGTTCAATTACAGAATCTTATTATGTATGCCTAGCTTGTGTGCTATTGTGTGCTTTGCTGTCGTGTACCTGCTCGCTCCTCGTAGACTATAGCCTACCATCTTTACTTTTTGTAAATGACTCACTAAAATACAAGATTAGACCAACATTGTGTGATTATTCATCATGGCGCCGATGAAGGCTGCCTCGGTGCTCTCGTGCGCTCTGTTTTGTTTGTTTTTGTGCGTAAATTGTGTGTCCGGGTGCTCTTACACCCGCGAAGAGCTACTGAACATAAGATCCATCATCAGATCCATCATCCCTATGGACTTATTACCGGTCATCTTAGCGTCCGCTGCGGATTTGGTCCATTCTGTGATCAAAAGAGGGAGACCGCACCGAAGAGGGAAGCGAGCAGCAACGCGCACCAGGGCTTGTTATAACAACGACAAGCCCTGGTTCACACCCAAACTCGACAGCTGCGCAAGAAAAAGGAGGCTGCGTGGAGAAGCGGGGACCGGAGTACCTACAGAGAAGCGAAGTACCACTTCAACAGGGAAGTGGAGAAAGCTAAATCTGTGTACTCTAACCGTCTACAGGAACAGTTCCACTCCAATGATTCTGCGGCCGTTTGGAGAGGGCTAAGGACCTTTACGAACTATAAGCCCAAAACCCCCCAGGCCTCAACACACATTACTGTCGTCATGAACGGCCTCCAGCTCATCAAAGCTCTGCTCCCCCCACCATCACCCTCTCCACCAACGCCAGCACTTCATTAAAGGAGTTAAAGGACTCCAAGGACATAACAGGACTCCAAGAACATCATAGGACTGTAAAAGCCCTCTCCATCCAAGAGGAGGATGCACGCCGGCAGTTCTTGAAGCTGAATACGCGGAAGGCCCCCGGGGCCGGATGGTGTCACCCCCTCCACTCTCAGACACAGTGCGGACCAGCTGGCTCCTGTCTTCACTGACATTTTTAACACCTCTCTGGAGCTATGCCGCATGCCGTCCTGCTTTAAGACCTCCACCATTGTCCCTGTCCCCAAGAAAGCACGGGTCACAGGACTTAATGACTACAGGCCGATTGCACTGACGTATGTGGTCATGAAGTCCTTTGAGCGCTTGGTCCTATCCCACCTCAAGGACATCACCGCCCCCCTCCTGGACCCACTGCAGTTCGCCTACAGAGCCCTCCACTTCATCCTAGAGCATCTGGACTCCCCAGGAACCTACGCTAGGATCCTGTTAGTGGACATCAGCTCTGCCTTCAACACCATCCTCCCTGGACTGCTACGAGACAAGCTCTACCAGCTCAGCGTGCCCGACTTCCTCTGCAGTTGGATCAATGACTTCCTGACGGACCGAAGACAGCACGTGCGGCTGGGGAAGATTGTCTCGGCCAGTCGAACCACGAACACTGGTACTCCTCAGGACTGTGTACTCTCCCCCTGGCTCTTCTCCCTGGACACAAACTGCTGCACCTCCAGTCACCAGTCCATAAAACTGCTCAAGTTTGCGGATAACACTACCCTAATCGGACTCATCTCGGATGGCGATGAGTCCGCCTACGGGAGAGAGGTGGACCGGCTGGCGTCCTGGTGCAGCCTCAACAACCTGGAGCTGAATGCCCAGAAAACAGTGGAGATGATCATGGACTTCAGGAAAGTCACAGCCCCACCATCCCCCCTCATCCTGATTGACTCCCCCACCCCCGTCTCCGTTGTGGACTCCTTCCGTTTTTTGGGCACCACCATCACCCAAGACCTCAAGTGGGAGTCGACCATCAGCTCCCTCATCAAGAAGGCCCAGCAGAGGATGTACTTCCTGCGGCAGCTGAGGAAACTTAAGGTGTCGACCGAGATGCTGGTGCAGTTTTACTCAGCCATCATAGAGTCCATCCTGACCTCCTCCATCACCGTGTGGTTCCCCGGCGCCACAGTCCAGGATAAGCATCGCCTGCAGCGCATCGTACGTGCTGCTGAGAAGGTGATTGGCTGCAAGCTCCCACCCCTCCAGGACCTGTTCTCCTCCAGGACCAGAAGGCGTGTGGGTCGGATCACAGCTGACTCTTCTCACCCTGGACACATACTATTCTCCCCTCTCCCCTCAGGCAGGAGACTACGGTCCATCCAGACCCACACGTCCCGCCACCTGAACAGTTTTTTCCCCTCAGCCATCAGGCACATGAACAATAACTAAGTAGCTCCCTAGAATTCCTTCTAAGTCTATAACAAGATCTGAAAGCTCAGTTACAGCTCTTGTTATTACCAAATCTGTGTTATATGTGTTTTATGTTGCACGATTGCACCAAGAAAAATTCCTAGTTTGTGAACCCGTTCTCAAACAATGGCAATAAAACGATTCTCATTCCCGATTCTGATTTTTGGGAGGACATTTAAATGTTCATTGGCTGTCCAGCTTTGCACAAGTTAACAGGCTGCAGGACTACTTGTATCAGAGCTAATATCGGACATTTTACATGCAAGCCGATAAAATCCCATATTTGTTTTTTCAATATCGGACCGATATTGGATGTCAATATCAAATCAGGACACTACTTAACCTAAATATCCCTTTGCCACCTTGACTTACAGTTGAAAAGCAACTTATCCATCAGTAAAAAAATCAGAAGAATATGAGGCGATTATACATTTACATTCATATACAGTATATTTACTCATAAGCAGCCCTCCAAGCCATAACTGTGATGTGGCCCTCAATGAAAACCTGTTTGACACCCATTAGTTTAGGCGGTTGGTCAGGGTAGGGCTGAAGGGGGTCTAGCAAAGAAGGCCAATGAATCTAAAAGCCTCTACTGTCAATATGTGACAACTTACTGTGTCTGAGAACCATCTATTAGGTATGTTAGGTCTCTGCTGGTCCACACAGACCACCTTCTTCATATCCTCAAAACTGGGATCACTTGGGACCACGTCATGAAAGGGTGGCTTGTAGTCCTCCACGATGCCTGCAGAGAGAGCACATCTTTGACTTATGTGTACGCCAATAGGGGGGAAGAAGATGCACGTTGTTGAGTGAAACAACATGTGAGGTCATTGTGTCAGGATATAATCACGTTTCATCAAACATAAATTAACGTTGTTCCCCTAGGGCAGGGGTCGGCAACCCGCGGCTCCAGAGCCGCATGCGGCTCTTTGATCACTCTGATGCGGCTCAGCAGCTTACTTGCTGAACTCCCCAATTTTCCAGTGAGACTTCCGGATTTCAGTGCCTCTCACAGAAAATTCCCGGGATTAATAGTCACCGATTTTCACCCTTACAACTATAATAAGGGCGTGCCATGATGGCACCCTCTACAACCTGTATTAACAGCGTGCCAGCCCAACACTTGTTATACAATATACATCTTCTGCTTGAACACGTACGTGACAGCCAAGCATACTTGGTCAACAAGCACACAGGTTACACTGACGGTGACCATATAAAACAACTTTAACACTCTTACTAATAATGCGCCACACTTTGAACCAAAACCAAACAAGAATGACAAACACATTTCGGGAGAACATCTGCACCTTAACACAACATAAACACAACAGAACAAACACCCAGAATCCCATGCAGCCCTGAGTCTTCCGGGCTACATTATACACCCCTGCTACCACCAAACCCCGCCCCCACCCCAACCCTGCTCCCTCACACATCAACCCCCCCCCCCCTCTCTGTGCGTCGGTTGAGGTGGGCAGGGGTGTGGTAGCGGGGGTGTATAATGTATCCCGGAAGAGTTAGGGCTGCATGGGATTCTGGGTATTTGTCCTGTTGTGTTTATGTTGTGTTACGGTGCAGATGTTCTCCCAAAATGTGTTTGTCATTCTTGTTTGGTGTGGGTTCACAGTGTGGCGCATTATTAGTAAGAGTGTTAAAGTTTTTTTTATACCGCCACCATCAGTGTAAACTGTGTGGTTGTTGACCAAGTATGCCTTGCTGTCACCTACGTGAGCAAGCGGAAGCCCCATACAACGTGTGGCTGATCAGGCACGCTGGTTGTGGTGGGTGCTATATACTGTACCATCACGGCACGCATGACGCTGACAAGCGCCATCCATTTAAACCCGCGTGCCGCACCAGCTGTCAAGGTCTAAATAAAGGTGTGGGCAGCATATCTGAGATCCCTGGTTTATACATAGCACAAAGCAAAGAAAAAACTTTGTATGCAGTGTTAATTCATTTAAAATTTAAAAAAAATTTTGCGGCTCCCATTGTTTTCTATAATTTGTGAAACTGGTCAAAATGGCTCTTTGACTGGTAAAGGTTGCCGACCCCTGCCCTAGAGTAAACTGGGTAACACATGGCACACTGACAAAGCTTAACCTACTGTTACTATAACAATCTACAAGGTTAATACAGTTCGCTTCTCTTTCTTCCCCTCCATTTATCTGTTTTCTTTTGTATTTCAAGTTATCATTACATATATGTATTGTTTAATTAAATGGTTGATTTATATAGGCTAGTAAGGTAAAGTTTTGTACCTGATAAGTTTCGGCTACCAGGCTTCTGCAGCCTTCATCAGAGGTGTCACGTAATGTTAGCATGACGTCGTCTGGATTTTTCCATCCCACCTGAGGTGGTGGAATGGCGTGCTGTCGTCTGGATGTCTACCAAACGGCCGGGGGCCGCCCCGCAGGACTGTGTCCCAGGTGTGGGATAGTTGGTAGGCTCTTCCGTCCCTGTTGATAGTCTTTTGACAGTCCCCACACCAGGGGATACCGCCATCCCACCACCTCAGGTGGGATGGAAAAAATTCTTATAACACGTCACAGACGACGTCACGCTAACATCACGTGACACCTCTGATGAAGGCTGCAGAAGCAAAGTAGCCGAAACTTGTCAGGTACAAAACTTTACCTAACTAGTCTATATAAATCAACCATTTAATTATACAATTCAGTAGGCCTAATGAACCTCTTCAACATTATATGTATTGTGTTTTGTTGATATTGTCAATAGTGCTATTCCTATTGGAATTTATATTGCTCCATTTGTAGTGCAATAATGTTCATTGTCATTTCTGTGTTAATAATATATTCTTCACTAACTGCTTCTTTGCTATCACTTTTACTATCATTTTTGTACATATCGTATTTGCTAATGCTGTTCTGTTGTTGTTGTTATTGTCTTTCTGTATTATCCCCCACTTGTCCCCGCAATTTCCCCCTCTGTCTTCCTTTTTTTCTCTTTCTATCCCCTCCTGCGCCAAACATGAATATAAATCCAAAACTAAAGGACCAGAATACGCACCGTTGCTGACAGTCCTCCTGGCGATCTCCCACAGAACGAGGCCCAGGGCCCAGATGTCCACCCTCTTGTAGGACTCGAAGCAGTCCATTTGGATGGAGTCGTCGAGCACCTCGGGGGCCATGTATCGTTTGGTGCCTACTTTCGGGTTGTTTCCTACGTCCAGCTCGTTGGTGTCTTGAAAATGCATGACGGCCAGACCTAGCGGAAAAGATACAACAACAACAAAAAGAGCGACTTAAATGCTGTTGTTGTAAACAGGATGTACTCCTACGTGAGAACACCTCGCCCTGAAAATCTACAACTACTGCCATGATGATGGCGTCATCCGTTGCCGGCCTTAATGCATTAAGCTCTAAACATGTCATGCTTGTCACGAAGTCTAGGCTGGTACCTGAATTAAGTTCTCTTCTATTGAGCAAATGGAACATTGGCGATAGATAAAGTGCACTTCCGAATCTGTTTACAACGAAGGCACAGGAAGAACATGAGGGGCTGGTTGTGTCTTCCGAATTAGGAACAAATGAGGCAAAGCAGGTAGACGAGAGGACCAATATTAGATTTATTTTCTTCACTACACGCAATAAATAAAATCCTATTATTAAGCCTTCAGCTCCTGAGTGGTTTAAACCGCTCAAATCAGACTTGTTAGTATTCTTACCGAGGTCAGCGATGCAACACTGCCCGTTCTTTTTAACCAGTATGTTTTTGCTCTTGAGGTCCCGGTGGGCAATGGCCGGCTTGCCCTGAGTGCCGAAGATCTCCACGTGAAGATGAGCCAGGCCACTGGCAATAGACAGCGCCATGCGGAGGCAGCTGTACGCATCCAGGGTGCTAAGCTGAAGGTAGTCGTACAGGGAGCCCATCTCGTGGTAGTGTGTGATCAGCCATAACTGCGTGCTGGAGTTCCTGGAGGTCATGTCGGAGGCGATGAAGCCTGAGGAGGAGCAGACACAATGCAATTATTGTGGGCGGGGAAAAGAAACCAAATCCGGTTTTGGTGCTCAAATCAAGCAGACAGGCTAGGGAAAAAAGGCAGTAATCAATTTACTCAACCTTTTATGAATAAGGGCATGGAATAACGTCTTCTGTGTTTGAACAGGAAGATTATAGGTATTAACATTTTCTCAAAACAGTAGGTTCACTGGCACAATCTAAATGAGTGTTTTTCGACCACACTAGTGAGCCGTGAGATATTGTCTGGTGTGCCGTGAGAAATTATGCAATTTCACCTAATTGGTCCAAAAAATATTTTTTGCAAATCAATAATTATAATCTGCAAATAATGTGCCGTTCCTTAGTGTCTGTGCTGTGTAGAGCTCGGCAGGATAACCACGTAATACTCCATGTTAGTAGGTGGCAGCAGGTAGTTAAAGAGGAACATTATCACAATTTCAGAAGGGTTAAAACCATTAAAAATCAGTTCCCAGTGGCTTATTATATTTTTCAAAGTTTTTTTCAAAATTTTACCCATCACGCAATATCCCTAAAAAAAGCTTCAAAGTGCCTGATTTTAACCATCGTTAAAATCCAGCGTCCATTTTCCTGTGACGTCACATAGTGATGCCAACACAAACAAACATGGCGCATAGAACAGCAAGCTATAGCGACATTAGCTTGGATTCAGACTCGGATTTCAGCGGTTTAAGCGATTCAACAGATTACGCATGTATTGAAACGGATGGTTGTAGTGTGGAGACAGGTAGCAAAAACGAAATTGAAGAAGAAACTGAAGCTATTGAGCCATATCGGTTTGAACCGTATGCAAGCGAAACCGACGAAAACGACACGACAGCCAGCGACACGGGAGAAAGCGAGGACGAATTCGGCGATCGCCTTCTAACCAACGATTGGTATGTGTTTGTTTGGCATTAAAGGAAACTAACAACTATGAACTAGGTTTACAGCATATGAAATACATTTGGCAACAACATGCACTTTGAGAGTGCAGACAGCCCAATTTTCATCAATTAATATATTCTGTAGACA
The DNA here is from genome assembly GCF_033978685.3 of Nerophis lumbriciformis. Lineage (NCBI taxonomy): Eukaryota > Metazoa > Chordata > Actinopteri > Syngnathiformes > Syngnathidae > Nerophis > Nerophis lumbriciformis. The sequence continues at coordinate 19,897,160 of NC_084560.2, read as the reverse complement.
TACCCTCATGTCAGCAGGCCAGGGAAGCTAGGGTCGATATTCTTCTCTTGATCATCTTCGGTGGCATAAGGGACGTTGTGAGCCAAGACATCCAGGGGGTTTAGCTCGCTCATCTGCGGGGACAAACTGCCGCCATTGCTTGCCGAACTACCGAGGTCCTTTGTCCCTGAATTGCTCACACACTCTGGCAGATTCAATGGGGGTCTGGCGGCAGATTTCTTTGACTTTATTGTTGGAAATGCATCTGCTCTGAGTGTCGCAGGATATCCACACATTCTTGCCATCTCTGTCGTAGCATAGCTTTCGTCGGTAAAGTGTGCAAAACAAACGTCCAATTTCTTGCCACTTTCGCATCTTTGGGCCACTGGTGCAACTTGAATCCGTCCCTGTTCGTGTTGTTACACCCTCCGACAACACACCGACGAGGCATGATGTCTCCAAGGTACGGAAAACAGTCAAAAAAACGGAAAATAACAGAGCTGATTTGACTCGGTGTTTGAGAAAATGGCGGATTGCTTCCCGATGTGACGTCACGTTGTGACGTCATCACTCCGAGAGCGAATACTAGAAAGGCGTTTAATTCGCCAAAATTCACCCATTTAGAGTTCGGAAATCGGTTAAAAAAAAATATGGTCTTTTTTCTGCAACATCAAGGTATATATTGACGCTTACATAGGTCTGGTGATAATGTTCCCCTTTAATTGCTTTGTAAAAGTCGGAATGTGTCGGGTGAGACGAGGATGGTTTGTTGGGATCCCAATATGCAGACCACAGCGGGAGGCAGCGTGCAGGTAAAAAGGTATGTAACGCTCAAACCAACAATGAACAAAAGGGAAAGGAAAAGGCAATGAAGCATAGCTATGCAAAACGACAGTAAAACTGAACTGGCTACAAAATAAACAGAAACAGAATGCTGGACGACAGCAAAAACTTGCAGCGTGTGGAGCAGAGACGGCGTCCACAAAGTACATACGTACATGACATGGCAAGCAACAATGTCCACACAAAGAAGTATAGCAACCACTTAAATAGCCTTGCTTGCTAACCCAAAGCAGGTGCAGGGAATAGCGAAACTGTTACAGGAAAACACCAAAATAACACCAACAAACTCAAAATAAAGCACGAGGACCTGATGGAGTTTCATTTTTTAACGTTTTCTGCTGGTGGTGTCCGTAGTTTTAAATGGAAAAAAATGTGCCTTGCCTCAAAAAAGGTTGAAAAACACTGATCTAAACACAATCAAGCGGTCTTTTCAAAGATAATAACGCTCACTTTAAGTTTGACACTATGAAAACGTTATTTATTGACCAGTATGTTTGTTATGGTAATTGTGGTTTGCAGAGGTAAGTCAGGCTGAGATTTTTGTATTGGTTACCTTACTGAGCAACAAAATATCACAAAAAGTCCTCAGTATGTTTTTAGGCTGGCTTTTCTTGCTATTTTCTACTTACCCAGGATGTTCTCGTGTCGCAGTAGTACCGTGTTGTAGATCTCAGTTTCTCGGAACCAGGACTTCTCGTCTCTGGAGGAGAAGATTTTGACGGCAACACTCTCTCCCTGCCATTGGCCTCGCCACACTTCGCCGTAACGGCCCTTACCTAAATTAAGACACATTCAAAAATGTTGTATTGTAAGTATTGACTTCAGGGTAAAAATTTATGTAAATATACATCAAAAAGGTCAAAGTCAAAAAGAGTTATCATCAAAGCTCATTATGTTGACAATAATTCTAATGGATCTGAATCACTGCACATAAAAAGGGTGAACATTTGGCAAAACACTATAAAAGATATTTATAATGTATATACATGCCTGTACTTTTTTCTGCTCAATGCTAAAACCCCCACTTTAGGGTGTTTAGCCAAATCGCCACAAAATTGAATAGATACCTTGAGGGGACTGCAACCACATCCATCCATTTTCTACCGCTTAGGCTCCAGCAGGAGTGCTGGAGCCTATCCCAGCTGCATTCAGGCGGAAGGCGGGGTACACATGAATTTAGAATATTAGCAAGATTGGACCTGGGGATAGGTTGATTGGCATCCCTAAATTGGCCCTAGTGTGTAAATGTCAGTGTGAATGTTGTTTGTCTATCTGTGTTGGCCCTGCGATGAGGTGGCGACTTGTCCAGGGTGCAGCCCGCCTTCCGCCCGAGTGCAGCTGGGATAGGCTCCAGCACCCACGCCCCCCGGAGAGGGACAAGCGGTAGGAAATGGGTGGATGGATAGTTGAAAAACAGCAGGACAACTAATAGCCCATAAGTCATTGAGCATGTGTCTAATGATCATTCAACTTAGAGGATATCTGTATAAAAAATAAATTAAAAAAACAGAAGGGGCGCAACAAACGTCAATTACAATCACGTTAATAGTTTTAATTTGTGCAGGCTGAGCATAGGCAAAATAGTATAAGAAATATATTGTGTTTTAATGGTACAAGATATGTCGAGAGATGAGTCACGTTCTTATCTAAATTAATATAGTCCTTTGAACCCTGCTGAGCCATGCTATTGTGTTTACTGTCAGACATTCACAAGTGCACAAGAGACCACATACTCCGGGGAGTCCTATTTCTACAACGGTTGCAGATGATTTGTGGCTCCTTTTCACCACATTTGCTCCAATACTGGCCTGTTTTGCAACTCAAATATCTTTTTCGCGCCAACAGTTAACACCGCTGACCTTCGTGTGATGGCTATGTTTGTGAAGGGTTCATATACTGCGTTATAAAAGAAGGTAACATAGAAAGTAAAGTAAAGTTTTATCAGACACCAAGCTGAGATCTTAACTTTTGGAGAAAAGTAAACAGCAATTAGTGTATGTACCGCAGTGCTGTAAGGGAAAATGCATATTCAGTATTGATTTTTCAACACTTGTGAGATTATTTGTGTCAGCCCCCAACTGTGCTGACACAAAGGTCTCATTAAAATGAATGAGCCGCATATTCTTACACAGGGCTAATGTCAATAACAAAACCGGGCTTCAAGTGGACACTCACCCACGCACTCGTTGAGAGTGATTTGTCGAGCAACAGTCCTCTGAACAAGGAATGGGAGTCCGGAGCCACTTCCTGAGGTGCAGGAATGATCCAGCAAATCCTAAGAAAAACAAAGCATTTCACGTCAAGGGGTTAAGTTGGAAGCATGTTAGAAGCAAGCAAGTATTGTGTTTGGAGACAGAACACCCGCTACAGTCTAAACAACATGAATGCACTCCAAGTATTGTTGCTTCTTCAGAATATATACTAGTCCTAGGGACAAACCCCAAAACAGGCACAATTCTGTTAACCGTTTTTTTTAAACTCAACGACAAAACATGCAATACTCAGTGCCAACACTGGATGGCAGTGCTGAGTCGACAGCCAAGAAAAACCAAAACCAGTGAAGTGGGAAGGGGAGGACAAACACAACATGGAAGGGTGACGCCTCATATAAACAGATTTATTATGGATGAGGTGTCTGACAGTCAACAGGAATTGTCAGGGGGAGAAGTTTATGGCCTATAAATGATAATTGTTTGTTGTGAGTGAAATGGGTTTTGAAATGTTGCCCATTTACAAGACTGTGAATCAACATGCAAACATATCAGCCATGGAGCTGACAAATAATGAGTAAACAAAGATACTATATTTCCATATGTAGGGGTCGAGAGTGTTTGATTACCCAACTGCAGAGAGTAGCAGACATTCATGAGAGGTAAGGCGGAAACATCTAAAAGCCTCAACTTGCTGGCTATGACATACTTCTGAAATAAGATGATTGTATTAAATCAGACTACTTGTTACATCTGTCCCACAGCATGTAAAGCTTTTGTTTAACACAGCCAAAAATGGTTTTATGATTCTTAAATAAACATTTTGTGGCTCCAGATTGGGACGATTCAGGGCCAAACATTTTGAAGTCAAATAGTTGAGCCAGAATGAACAGTTTCACTGCATCATACTGTTTAAAGACAAAAATGCTCTCATTGGTTAAAGTGTACTGTATTAAATATCAGTAAGATCATGTGGGTGTGTGTGGTTTAAACTTAGGAAAGCGAAATATACAAAGTATGCTTACAAAATGGACGTCAGAGTTTATTTTGTAAAGGCTCACTGCTCTTTGAGATTACAGAGTACGCCGGCCAGTGAATGTGCTGGCCTGTGCGACCGTGCGACTCCACCTAAACTCTGGATCCGTTTAAGTGAAACCTCAAAACATAAACTCCACTGTGCAGAAGCTCACAATCTGGCAAGTGAAGACATTCCAAACACAGACAGAAAAAATGACCCTGAGAAGCAAAACAAGCTCTCGGCCTGACTTTAAAAAGGGCCTTTTGTGAAAGACTAACATGAAAAAAGAGTCACTCTGAAATCTGAACAAAAAATACACAAACACAAGACAGCCAAGTCTGCTATTCCATTTCCAAACGCTGCAAAATATGTTGCTATTGTAGATAATTGAATTTAGGGCTTACAATTGCTGCTTTCTGATTAAATATGTAATGATACATGAGCAAATATAAAAACAACATATTCTTAATTTGCTTTCTCAGGGACAAAATAGGAGAAAAATGCAATCACAGCAAATTACGACAATAACAAAGAAATGCCCTACTGTAGAGGACCTCACTGTATCCCACTAGGCATCCTCCGACAGTTTATTACAAACCCCGTTTCCATATGAGTTGGGAAATTGTGTTAGATGTAAATATAAACGGAATACAATGATTTGCCAATCATTTTCAACCCGTATTCAGTTGAATATGCTACAAAGACAACATATTTGATGTTCAAACTGATAAACATTTTTTTTGTGCAAATATCATTAACTTTAGAATTTGATGCCAGCAACACGTGACAAAGAAGTTGGGAAAGGTGGCAATAAATATTGATAAAGTTGAGGAATGCTCATCAAACACTTATTTGGAACATCCCACAGGTGTGCAGGCTAATTGGGGACAGGTGGGTGCCATGATTGGGTATAAAAACAGCTTCCCAAAAAATGCTCAGTCTTTCACAAGAAAGGATTGGACGAGGTACACCCCTTTGTCCACAACTGCGTGAGCAAATAGTCAAACAGTTTAAGAACAACGTTTCTCAAAGTGCAATTGCAAGAAATTTAGTGATTTCAACATTTACGGCCCATAATATCATCAAAAGGTTCAGAGAATCTGGAGAAATCACTCCACATAAGCGGCATGGCCAGAAACCAACATTGAATGACCGTGACCTTTGATCCCTAATACGGCACTGTATCAAAAACCGACATCAATCTCTAAAGGATATCACCACATGGGCTCAGGAACACTTCAGAAAACCACTGTCACTAAATACAGTTCGTCGCTGCATCTGTAAGTGCAAGTTAAAGCTCTACTATGCAAAGCATAAGCCATTTATCAACAACATCCAGAAACGCCGCCGGCTTCTCTGGGCCCGAGGTCATCTAAGATGGACTCATGCAAAGTGGAAAAGTGTTCTGTGGTCTGACGAGTCCACATTTCAAATTGTTTTTGGAAATATTTAACATCGTGTCATCCGAACCATCCAGACTGTTATCGACGCAAAGTTCAAAAGCCAGCATCTGTGATGGTATGGGGGTGCATTAGTGCCCAAGGCATGGGTAACTTACACATCTGTGAAGGCACCATTAATGCTGACAGGTACATACAGATTTTGGAACAACATATGCTGCCGTCTAAACGCCGTCTTTTTCATGGACGCCCCTGCTTATTTGAGCAAGACAATGCCAAGCCACATTCAGCACGTGTTACAACAGCGTGGCTTCGTAAAAAAAGAGTGCGGGTACTTTCTTGGCCCGCCTGCAGTCCAGACCTGTCTCCCATCAAAATGTGTGGCGCATTAGGAAGCGTAAAATACGACAGCTGAGACCCCGGACCGTTGAACGACTGAAGCTCTACATAAAACAAGAATGGGAAAGAATTCCTCTTTCAAAGCTTCAACAATTAGGTTCCTCAGTTCCCAATCGTTTTTTGAGTGTTGTTAAAAGAAAAGGTGATGAAACACAGTAGCATGCCCTTTCCCAACTACTTTGGCACGTGTTGCAGCCATGAAATTCTAAGTTAATTATTTGCAAAAAAAATAAAGTTTATGAGTTTCAACATCAAATATCTTGTCTTTGTAGTGCATTTAATTGAATATGGGTTGAAAGGGATTTGCAAATCATTGTATTCTGTTTATATTTACATCTAACACAATTTCCCCAACTCATATGGAAACGGGGTTTGTATACTGTCTGTTAAATTCTATAGAAATGCTTGTCAACAAAACACACACAATGCATACAGTATAGAAGCTGTTATTTGTAGGGATTTAACAGACTGCTTCATCTGTGTTTGTGTCTGTTTTTTTTAAATGTAGACATGTGTCTCCTAAAAGGAAAAAAAACATTTCCGAAAGAGCTATAGCGCAATGTCTCACAAGTCGTTTCACTCAATAATTTATTGGGTCGGCGTGGCGCAGTGGAAGAGTGGCCGTGCGCGACCCGAGGGTCCCTGGTTCAATCCCCACCTAGTACCAACCTCGTCATGTCCGTTGTGTCCTGAGCAAGACACTTCACCCTTGCTCCTGATGGGTGCTGGTAGCGCCTTGCATGGCAGCTCCCTCCATCAGTGTGTGAATGTGTGTGTGAATGGGTAAATGTGGAAGTAGTGGCAAAGCGCTTTGAGTACCTTGAAGGTAGAAAAGCGCTATACAAGTACAACCCATTTATCATTTATTTATTTAAGTACAGTACAGTTAAATACAATTTCGAATACTTTGTAATAGGGATGGGAATTGTTAGGATTTTTCCGGTTCTTACTCCACTTTCGATTCTGCTCAACGATTTGGTTCCCTAACAGTTCTCTCATCAATTCTTACTTAGGGAAAAAAAGAGAACAAAAAGGTGGATTAGCATCATTGTTGTTTAGTTTAGAGGTAACATGACCCTACAAAGCCAACAGTGAGATTTTAAGAGGCACATAGTGCATAGAAAATAAAATACTTCGGAAAATAAATATATGAAATCAATAGTCTTCCGTAGAGTTTAACAAAATACATATATATGTGAAAATTATGCAAGAATGTAACATTTAGTAACATTTTCAAAACTTTTAATAATCTTTTGTCATCTCCCGAGAAAGTATACTGGTGAAACTCAAACTATTAGAATGGTTTGTTTAGATTTACGAGGTGAAATTATCATCATTATCATTGTACATAACATGCAACTCAAGATATTTCACACCATTTGTTGATATCATGTTGATGATGATGGCCAACAGCTTATGAAAACCTTAAATTGAAAATCTCAGAAAATGTGGAGTCTACAAAAACTGTGCTGATCACTTTGCATTAGTTAATATTACATATTAGTTTCACATTTGAAGTTGAATTGCTGACATTATCTGACTTTTACGCGATATTCTAATTTTAGTTTCACCTGTAAAGACATGCAACTTTTCTCTGACCACAATTGAACAGTCACCTCTTGAAAATCAGGAGCACTGTGGCAAATTGCTTCAAGCTTTTGACCACAAACTTAGCCACTGCTCGCCTATCTTGTGTGTACTCTTCCCTGTCGCGGTGAAAGTAGAAGCCTGAGCCGGGTGGTAGGCGTGAACTGGAGCTAGTAATTACTCCCCGCCTCGGAGCCAGTCAAAATCTGTCTCTCGTCTTGCTCATCTAATTGAGAAGGCATTCATTTTAATTTAACAAAGAATAGCATTAACATGAGAGGCGGTGTTAATTAGTACCTGTTGTATTCACGGCAGATGACATGCTCTCACTACTGCTGCTGGTATGAGATTGGCTCAGTTCAAAAATGTGACTTTCATTTATAGTTATTGCATGCTGTATGTACAAATGTTTCAGCACAATGCTCGTATGTCCTCCTCTTGTTGAAATAGCAATCTTGCAATTATTTCAAGTAGCTCTGTTGCTATCTTTTCTTGTAAAATGTAATTTTAGAGCGTCATTCCTATCCGTGGTATCGTTAAGAGAATCGTTTAAAAAATTGGCAAGCAATTCCAAGGAATGGATACACTGGGAACCGGTTCTGAACAAAAAACATTTTTTTCCAATTCCTATCCCTACTGTGTTATGCCTGTAATTGTTATTTAAAAGTGAATTTAAAAAGCATTCGATAACTGTGAGAAGTATTTACAAGGTCAAGAGTATCAAAAACAGGCAATTGGTTGGGGGTCTTGAACACAACCCTCTCGACTGGCAGGGCTTTACAGTAGTTAGTGTACAGCATGTAAAGCAATATAGAGTTTAGGGTTGTCTTAGAACAGGGGTGTCAAACTCATTTTAGCTCAGGGGCCGCATGGAAGAAAATCTATTACTACGTGGGCTGGACGGGAAAAATCATGGCATAATACAACTTCAGATTGTATTCTTTGTTTTACTTTGGCCCAATATAGAAGAAGCACATTCTGAAAATGTAAATATCACACATTATCCTCTTGACAAAACACTTCAAGTTAGTTGAAAATTCTGAGGAAAAAAATTGTGCAGTTACAAAAACACAATGAATTTACACATACCGTATTTTCCGCACTATAAGGCGCACCTAAAAACCACAAATTTTCTCAAAAGCTGACAGTGCGCCTTATAACCCGGTGCGCTTTATATATGGATTAATATTAAGATTCATTTTCATAAAGTTTAGGTCTCGCAACTACGGTAAACAGCCGCCATCTTTTTTCCCCGTAGAAGAGGAAGTGCTTCTTCTTCTACGCAAGCAACCGCCAAGGTAAGCACCCGCCCCCATAGAACAGGAAGCGCTTCTTCTTCTACTGTAAGCAACCACCCGCCCGCGTAGAAGCAGAAGAAGCGCGCGGATATTACCGTACGTTTCATTTCCTTTGTGTGTTTACATCTGTAAAGACCACAAAATGGCTCCTACTAAGCGACAGGGATCCGGTTCATGAAAAGACGCAATCTCTCCATCCGCACACAGACTACTATTTCACAGCAACTGCCTAAAGACTTTCAAGAAAAGCTGGCTACTTTCCGTGCATATTGTAAAAACAAGAAAGCTGAAAAAAAGATCCGGCCAGAGAACATTATCAACATGGACGAGGTTCCACTGACTTTTGATATTCCTGTGAACCGCACTGTGGATACAACGGGAGCACGTACGGTGAATATTCGCACCACAGGGAATGAGAAGTCATCCTTCACTGTGGTTCTAGCTTGCCATGCTAATGGCCAGAAACTTCCACCCATGGTGATATTCAAAAGGAAGACCTTGCCAAAAGAGACCTTTCCAGCCAACGTCATCATAAAAGCTAACTCGAAGGGATGGATGAAGAAAAGATGAGCGAGTGGTTAAGGTAAGTTTACGCGAAGAGGCCGGGTGGCTTTTTTCACGCAGCTTCGTCCATGTTGATATACGACTCCGTGCGCGCCCACATCACGCTGGTTCTTAATATATTATTAAAGTTTGACTGACCTATCTGACTGTTTTTTTGACATTCCTTTAGCGCAGTTAGATGCGGCTTATAACACGGGGCGTCTTATAGGTGGACAAAGTTTTGAAATATGCCGTTCATTGAAGGCGCGGCTTATAACCCAGGGCGCCTTATGGTGCGGAAAATACGGTAATCTCAGTGTATCTACAAAGCAATTCAACTTTAAGTCACAGCCCATCTAGGATAGAACAAAAACTAAATAAAGCATAAATAAAAACTACCTCATTTGTCATTTCCACTGTTCAATTTCTTCAATTTGCAAAGAAGACAATAATTTTCACAGAACTATATCAATGTGCAGTGTCTTATGCAGCATTTTAAGTCTTTATCTTACTCCTGTTTGTTTTACGTTGGGTTGAGGGGGAAGAGTCGCAGCCCCGCTTTACCGTGTACGTATAATCCATTTTCCTTGCATACTAGAAATGCTATTGCGACACCCAGTGGACACATTTAGAACAGCAATTTCTTTAGTTTAAAAATGCAGCTCAATTTTACACTTGGCAGACTCATCTCGCGGGCCGGATTGAACCTGTTCGCGGGCCCGGGCCGCATGTTTGACATCCTTGTCTTAGAAACCTGATCCTGCCCACGGGCCGCATGTTTGACATCACTGTCTTAGAACATTCGACAATTCGATTCTTCAGAGAAGTCTGATTCGACTATTAACCTCTATTTAACTCTCCCCCTTGGCAGTTGAGCAAGAGGATGCAGCAGATGTTATTGTAGCATCCCAACAGAGTCTGCCGCTCTTTTTAAACTTTATTGCCGACCTCAACACACCAATAGCAGTCCTGAGCTCTAACATTTTACATAAACTCGCACATAAGCTTCTCACTGCTAGAAAGGAACCAAAACTGTCATTGTTTTTCCCCCCCAGATAAAGCAGTATTCAGTAGTGTTACAAACGCAACGTAATGCAAATGTTCCTAGTTTATAGGGATGCTTCGATCAGGGATTTATGCTGCCAATTCTGATACCGGTCATCCGTTATTGAGATGGTGAACTTTCCGACGAAGTAAAGAGCCAAAACACACCTCTTGGATGACTAACTGACAAAAAAGGGCTAAAAAAGAAGGTATGAACAGCCTCTGACTCTCACCGCCAATGTGCTCTCTCCAACGTTGGATGCAATAAGACCGTCAATGGTTCCGTATTCAGCATCCCGAGAGGTGAGTCTCTCCATCTGGTTGTGATGGATGCGTCTGAACACCAGGATGGCGATAGCCGAGAGGACAACAAGGACAAGTATGGGCGCCACGATGACAACAGCTAGCATAGTCACACTGTAGTTGGAGAGCTCGTCGGCTGTAAGGGGGAACAAGTACATGACAAGATATGTTGTTGTTTGAGTTTATTTCAAACATGCATACAGTTACAATATGATAAACATTTCCATTTTCTCATTACAACATGATCAAAAAGGGGTAGGAAGAAGTAAAAGCTTATTAAATCCTACATAGTTCCACTTCATAGCAATCACTAACACATTTGTTCACTTCCTGTTCTCAATTTCTAACAAAATTTAGATAAAAAAATACTACGGTTCTGATAAATAAATAGTTAAGTCAGTTATGATTCACATAATGAGATGACTACAATTATCTGCTGTTTTTTTCAGTAATACGGATCCCACTGGGTCTAAAATTAGTGGTTAGGGGCATGGTTAAGAGGGGAGGAGTATATTTACAGCTAGAATTCACCAAGTCAAGTATTTCATATATATATATATATATATATATATATATATATATACATACACATATATATAAGAAATACTTGACTTTCAGTGAATTCTAGCTATATATATATATATATTTATTTTATTATATATATATATATATATATATATATATATATGTATATATAAATAAAAGAAATACTTGAATTTCAGTGTTCATTTATTTACACATATACACGCACATAACACTCATCTACTCATTGTTGAGTTAAGGGTTGAATTGTCCATCCTTGTTCTATTCTCTGTCACTATTTTTCTAACCATGCTGAACACCCTCTCTGATGATGCATTGATGTGTGGCACGCACAAAAGTGCTTTCATCAAATGCATTAGAGACTGGAATCTTCCATCTCTCCCTAGCATGGCCCAAAACCGGTCAATCTTTGCTTCCTGAGGAAGATCTTCAGTGCCAAGCACTTGGTAGTCCACTACTTCTTCCCGGAGGCTATCCAGGTCCAATCGCAGCTGTGGCTTGGAACTTACAAGCTGTTATGAGAGTAGCGTATGTATGCGTGTGTCCCTTTAATAGGTGAGCATGTGAGGTGAGTGACGTCAGTGAGTGTGTGTGTGAGAGAAGAGAGGGAGCGGTAGCGTCTGTGCGGGCGGCACTAGTTTGTTTTGTGTTGGATTGGCTATGTGCAAGCAATCAATAAAGCAAGATTTGCAACTAATCGCCGGACTCAGGCAGGAAAGATGCAACAAAGCGTATTTCTTCATCTTACTCGTCGTCGGCGTCGCCATGGCTGTATCTTCCTCGTTCTTCTGCTTCGTCTCCTTGATGTGTGCGCAGTTGTGCACTGCACTCTCTAAAAGCCGTATATGTTATTGATGTTATAGATGGCAGTATTGTCCTGTTTAAGAGTGTCACAACATTGCTGTTTACGGCAGACGAACTGCTTTACGGTAGACAAAAAACGTGACTGCTGCTGTTGTGTGTTGTTACCCCGCTGGGAGGACGTTAATGAAACTGCCTAACAATAAACCCACATAAGAAACCAAGAACTCGTCCTCAATCATTCTACAGTTATAATGTGATTGGGCAGGGACACTGTTTTTATCGTGGGAAAGCGGACTCAGGTCCGCATGGAGCTGGAGGGGGCGTGGCCTCCAGCTCCGCCTGAATTTCGGGAGATTTTCGGGAGAAAATTTGTCCCAGGAGGTTTTCGGGAGAGGCGCTGATTTTCGGGAGTCTCCCGGAAAATCCGGGAGGGTTGGCAAGTATGTGATATATGCAAGAAAGAAAAGTGCTTTTGTGCTCCCTCTGTGTGCCACCACACATGTGAAAGTTCCACTATATACACAAGTCTGCAGCATTCTTTCTGGGGAAAACCACTAAAGGGTTAGGAGTGCTTGCAGAACACAGCTACTCACACAACTGATCTCCACAGTAAGGAGAACTGACCACCATTCACTTTCCAAACATTAAACGGGAAAGGCCACTCAGCTCTGCCTTCATGACAGACGAAGATGCCATTCCCCCAACTTACATAATCAAAACCTCGCCAAATTTACACACACAACCAAGCCTAAAAAAATGCTAACTCGAATACATAAATCACGGCCTTAAAATGATCAGACAACTAATGAATTAACAGAATATGACAGAGCTAATTTAATGCACCGTAGGAGGAAAACAGCAGGACACAACTGCCCTGCGTTTAGTTGTCTGGCTCGCCCACAATCCCAGGTGGTTTCAACCCTTCAAGCTAATGTCAGACAGCTCTGACAGCATCTGAGAGGAGTAGACCATGACTAAGTAATATTCAAGACCCCCTTGAGTTGCTCACAGTGTGCTTCATTTCTGTTCTAGACTGTGACGACAGTGAGACCCTGCAGAGAGATGTGGAATTTATGCGAACTTGACTCACACACACATTACTACAACATTATACTGGATTTACATATAAACAACATCATAGCCCATTTCCAGCATGTACACCATTTTCTGTTACAAAGGGTGCCAAAAAAACAGTGAAATGGAGGCGTCAAATGCACTTTAAGTAAAACAATTTGAAAACTCAACAAACATTTCAGACAAAATAAGCATCATGGCCTACTTTTAACCTATTCATCACATGTTTTACAATGATGAATTTCTTTTCAGACGTGTTTAACATGAATTATGCTGGAAAAAAGAGATGTCGCCAAAATGAGCATTGCCATTAAAGTTAAGACAAAACTAAATTTGTTTTACCTCTTAATATTAACAATGTTGTTACACTATGTCTGGGGTTAGCAACCCGCGGCTCTTTGGCCCCGCCCAAGTGGCTCCCTGTACCTCTTTCAGAGATGTGTGAAAATTGAAAAAGATTAAGAAAAAAAAATATTTTTTGTTTTAATATATTTTCTGCAGGAGAACAAACATGACACAAACCTTCCTAATTGACAGAAATCCCACTGTTTGTATTATACATGCTTCACCGATGAGAGTATTTGGCAAGCATCGTTTTGTCCTACTAATTACAGCGATCCGTGAACTCATCGTAGTTTGTTTACATGTACAACTTTCTCCGGCGCTGCCACAGAAAGACGTGTTTTATGCCATTCTTTCTTTGTCTCATTTTGTCTACCAATGTTTTATGCTGTGCGTGAATGCAAAAAGGTGAGCTTTGTTGATTTTATTGATTTGCTGGAGTGCTTATCAGGCATATTTGGTCAATCCATGACTGCAAACTAATCGATGCTAACATGCTATTTAGGCTGGCTGTATGTACATATTGTATCATTATGCCTTGCTTGTAAGTACAAACCCCGTTTCCATATGAGTTGGGAAATTGTGTTAGATGTAAATATAAACGGAATACAATGATTTGCAAATCATTTTCAACCCATATTCAGTTGAATATGCTACAAAGACAACATATTTGATGTTCAAACTGATAAACTTTTTTGTTTTTTGCAAATAATCATTAACTTTAGAATTTGATGCCAGCAACACGTGACAAAGAAGTTGGGAAAGGTGGCAATAAATACTGATAAAGTTGAGGAATGCTCATCAAACACTTATTTGGAACACCCCACAGGTGAACAGGCAAATTGGGAACAGGTGGGTGCCATGATTGGGTATAAAAGTAGATTCCATGAAAGGCTCAGTCATTCACAAACAAGGATGGGGCGAGGGTCACTACTTTGTCAACAAATGCGTGAGCAAATTGTTGAACAGTTTAAGAAAAACCTTTCTCAACCAGCTATTGCAAGAAATTTAGGGATTTCACCATCTACGGTCCGTAATATCATCAAAGGGTTCAGAGAATCTGGAGAAATCACTGCACGTAAGCAGCTAAGCCTGTGACCTTCGATTTCTCAGGCTGTACTGCATCAACAAGCGACATCAGTGTGTAAAAGATATCACCACAAGGGCTCAGGAACACTTCAGAAACCCACTGTCAGTAACTACAGTTGGTCGCTACATCTGTAAGTGCAAGTTAAAACTCTCCTATGCAAGGCGAAAACCGTTTACCAACAACACCCAGAAACGCCGTCGGCTTCGCTGGGCCTGAGCTCATCTAAGATGGACTGATACAAAGTGGAAAAGTGTTCTGTGGTCTGACGAGTCCACATTTCAAATTGTTTTTGGAAACTGTGGACGTCGTGTCCTCCGGACCAAAGAGGAAAAGTACCATCCGGATTGTTTTGGACGCAAAGTTGAAAAGCCAGCATCTGTGATGACATGGGTAACTTACACATCTGTGAAGGCACCATTAATGCTGAAAGGTACATACAGGTTTTGGAGCAACATATGTTGCCATCCAAGCAACGTTACCATGGACGCCCCTGCTTATTTCAGCAAGACAATGCCAAGCCACGTGTTACATCAACGTGGCTTCATAGTAAAAGAGTGCGGGTACTAGACTGGCCTGCCTGTAGTCCAGACCTGTCTCCCATTGAAAATGTGTGGCGCATTATGAAGCCTAAAATACCACAACGGAGACCCCCGGACTGTTGAACAACTTAAGCTGTACATCAAGCAAGAATGGGAAAGAATTCCACCTGAGAAGCTTAAAAAATGTGTCTCCTCAGTTCCCAAACGTTTACTGAGTGTTGTTAAAAGGAAAGGCCATGTAACACAGTGGTGAACATGCTCTTTCCCAACTACTTTGGCACGTGTTGCAGCCATGAAATTCTAAGTTAATTATCATTTGCAAAAAAAAAATAAAGTTTGAACATCAAATATCTTGTCTTTGTAGTGCATTCAACTGAATATGGGTTGAAAAGGATTTGCAAATCATTGTATTCTGTTCATATTTACATCATAACACAATTTCCCAACTCATATGGAAACAGGGTTTGTATATTTGAGCTCATTGAATTGCCTTAATGTCCTCTGTGTATTTAATTTATATTTGCATGTCTCATGACACATTATCTGTATGTAATATTGGCTGCATTTCTCATAGTTGTTTGTGTGCCATGTTGTTCCAGACCACAGCAAACGTTACCCAGCTTGTAAATATTATAATAAATCTATTAAATGAAGTCAGCCTGCAGTTTCTTTTAACTTGGACACACACAATATACCTTTGGCCGTTCTGACCCAGTCATTTCCAGAAGTTATCTCATCCTGTGAGAAGCCTCCATTTTACCGTATTTTTCAGACTATAAGTCGCAGGTTTTTTCATAGTTTGGCCGGGGGTGCGACTTATACTCAGGAGTGACTTATGTGTGAAATCATTAACACATTAGCATAAAATATCAAATAATATTATTTAGCTCATTCACGTAAGAGACTAGACGTATAAGATTTTATGGGATTTAGCGATTAGGAGTGACAGATTGTTTGGTAAACGTATAGCAAGTTCTATATGTTATAGCTATTTGAATGACTCTTACCATAATATGTTACGTTAACATACCAGGCACGTTCTCAGTTGGTTATTTATGCCTCATATAACGTACACTTATTCAGCCTGTTGTTCACTATTCTTTAGTTATTTTAAATTGCCTTTCAAATGTCTATTCTTGGTGTTGGCTTTTATCAAATACATTTCCCCCAAAAATGCGACTTATACTCCAGTGCAACTTATATGTTTTTTCCCTTCTTTATTATACATTTTCGGCAGGTGCGACTTATACTCCGGTGCGACTTATACTCCGAAAAATGCGGTACTAATGTTTTCCAATGTTGCACAAATGTGTAGAATAAAAATTAAAATGCACCATTTCTGTTAACCAAGATTTGCGTCAGCCTTTGATAGTAGGCTTATATAGCTAATATAGACACTTACATCACGTGTTGCCTTCATTATAACACTTAACACTAGCGGCTCCAGACAGATTTGTTTTTTGTATTTTTGGTCCAATATGACTCTTTCAACATTTTGAGTTGTTGACAGTTAAAAGGGACAAAATGTTACCTAAAATGTACCAGTATTAAAAACAGTTTTGTGATTGACCACAAAATGTATTGTTGGATGATTGAAACCATTTAGAGGTCAACCAGCCTTTTAGAACAAATGGTGTGCTACTGTGGAGGCGCACTTTTTGGCACTGTTCCATTGGGGCTCCAACTACATGATACCCTAGGGCTAGAGCAAGACTCGGTTGACTGTTGACCGTGAATCAACCCTTCTGTACAAAATAGGGAAAGGAATGAAAAGAAAGAAAAAGAAACATGATCGGGACTTCAAAACAGTCGAGACAAAGAGTGCAGAGCAGACAAAGTGCACAAGAAACACAGTGGAGGCATGATGGGAAGTATTGTACCTCACCTTTGACAGGAAGCTGCACTGTGCTGTTCAGGTTACAAAGGTTCCCTAAGCAGCATTCCACAATCTGGTCTCTGGAAGGTGGGGTCTTGCAGGTCATCGTGCTCTGCTCATAGACATTAAAACAACCTTTCTGGTACATCAGGGAGCCCCCGTTGACTGTAAGAGATGAGAAACACTGGCTTCCCATGCAGCGATTCCCGGTGGCACAGGAGCTGCCCTCACACACACACTCGTGCTTCTCTTTGACGATGGGCTTCACTTCTTCTGCTAAAAAAAAAAAAAGAGTTAAAAAACGTTATTGCTTCATGAACAATCTTAATGTTCACGACATCTGCACAAGCTCATGAAATAAAAACAAAGGAGCTTGACTAAATTATGATCGACATTGTCAGAATAACATAACATAAAGTGTCAGCATGACGCTGGGCTGTTTGACACAGCTCTTGTATTGTAAATGCAGTGTACAAAGGCACCTTTCTCCGGAGCTTGCACGGTGACGTTCATGTTACACAGATGGCCCTGGCAGCACTTGACAACGTAGGCCGATGAGGGCGACGTGGCGCAGGTGGCTCGGCCCACGTCGTCGTCCCTCAGGCAGCCCTTCTGTTGGACGGCTGTGCCATCGATCACCTTCAGAGAGGAAAAGCAATGCTGGCCGACGCATCGCTGACCGGACTCACACGGGGTGCCCCTGCACACGCAATCCTGCTCTTGGAGGACTGGTCTGCCCGCAGACACTGCTACATCTGATGAAGAGAAGCGGAGATAAGCAGAGAACCATTAGAGCAATAGCATTACTATCCCATTATAGTAACTGGCATTCAATTAGACGTGACAAGGGAGAAAAGCTTTTTGCAGGCCAATGTTACAAGGGATTCTTCTATATCTAAAACCAGACCAAAATGCGTTTTCTCAACAAATTTCAGACATTTCAATTTATGGCGCTGTCACGCCAAATTTCTTCCCCCTACAAAAACCTCCCCCCCCCCCATTTACATCCGGGGTCATTTCCTCTTACTTACGCCATTTCCTCTTACGTCATTGACAGCGATCGATAGAATCCAAATCTCCTGAAAATGGTGGTGTCACTGAATGATATTTGTCTTTATTTTTCCCAGGGGACTTATGTCAAACACCAGCAGGCTTCGAAAAATTCCAGGCGGAGTGTTAGGGAAAATTTCAGGCGGAGTGTTAGGGCCGCTGCTGGGAACTTCTGTCTTCGTGGTAACGTGCAAAAAATATTAATTAATATATAATGCTGTTAAATGTCTGTACTTTAAATCAACATTATTGTTGAAACCATTTCACTACAATATTGTGTGTGCTGCTGTCCTGTGTCAAAGCCGAAG
Organism: Nerophis lumbriciformis; assembly: GCF_033978685.3. Classification (NCBI taxonomy): domain Eukaryota; kingdom Metazoa; phylum Chordata; class Actinopteri; order Syngnathiformes; family Syngnathidae; genus Nerophis; species Nerophis lumbriciformis. The sequence continues at coordinate 19,878,910 of NC_084560.2, read as the reverse complement.
TGTTATCGCTCGCTGTCAATGACGTAAGAGGAAATGACGTAAGTAAGAGGAAATGACGTAAGAGAAAATGACCCCGGAAGTAAATGGGGGGGAGGGGGGTTCTTGTAGGGGGAAGAAATTTGGCGTGACAGCGCCCCTCATGGATTGTGCTCAAAATTATTAGGAAGAAATGAAAGCATACATGTAATAAATATATGCTAAAAGTGTTACAATCCAAAGACAAATGATCAAATTATGGCCAAATAATTGCTTGGTCTCACCCGTGCCCTCACAAAGACAACACGTTTTTCAAACAATCAGTTTCCTTAAGGCAAGTATGTTCAAGCAAATTGTTTTGTGAGCCATATTTCCAGAAAACTAAAGACGGGAGGGCTGGACTGCTCCCTTCACTTTTAGTCTTACCGTATGTTGTTTATTCCAGAGAACCTACAGTGAACATTTGATGTTGGTCTATTTGTTTTGTCAGTTACAGCAACACTCTGCTGTTTTTAAGGACCTTCGACAAAAAAGCTAGTCCAGATCATCTCTATGATCACACTTGATTGGTTTTTAAGAATCTGCTGCAAATATGTTAGTCTCTCTTAAGATTTTGTACAGACCTGACGGTCCACCGGTTGAAAAGCCCAAAAGATGAAAAAGAAAGGAACTACAGTGGAACTTTGAGGAACAGTAATAGTATAACTAAATACGTTGAAGATATGACTACTGACTGCATTTGAAGTAAACAAGCTACTGCCACACCGTAGTTTCATAAATTCATTCATTTTCTACCGCTTATTCCTTTCACGGTTGCGGGGGGTGCTGGAGCCTATCTCAGCTGCATTTGGGCGGTAGGCGGGGTACACCCTGGACAAGTCGCCACCTTATCGCAGGGCCAACAGATAGACAGACAACATTCACATCATATGCAAAAAAATGTAAATGCAAAAAAAAAAGAGGCTTAAAGGGGTGCCATGAGGAATGCCTCAGTTATGTAAATCACAAGGTTGGACCCCAGTGTTGTATGTTTGCGAGCAAGGTTAAAATGTCAATGCAAGGATTTGCCAATGTGTTTACAGTGGTCCAAGTACATCTATACAACAGGAGCACTCCAGCCGTTTTAAGAATTTGTTGTACAAATGTTTGTCTCCCAAGTTTTGAACTGAACTCATGGCTGGTATGGTGTCATTCCCGGGCCGGATTTGGCCCCTGGGACATCAGTTGAATAGCTCTGCCTTGATGTATGCACCGAATATAGCCCTGGTTCTTAAAATGTAAACCCAACCAATGGAGTTTATTAACAGCGCCACCATATGGTGTGTTTGTCAGAAAATGCATGTTTTGCCAAGTTTTCACCCTTTTGTGTGCAGCGGTTCATGAGTAAAAGAGTTACGCCATAGTGTCCCGATTTTTTCACATTACAGTAGCTCACCTTTAACCACAGGCTGCAGAGACACGTTCATGTTGCACAAATCTCCAAAGCAGCACTCCACCACAAGCTCGGTAGTTGGTGAAATCCCACACTTGAGTGACCCTTCTTGATTACCCACAATGCAGCCCTTCTGACGCACCCAAGTCCCGTTTAGTAAGGAGAAGGATGTGAAGCACTGCAGGCCAAAACACCGGTCGCCATTGCTGCACGATGACCCGTCACACAAGCATTCTGAGCTTCCCGGATCACTTTCATCTATATGGAAAACAGACATTTTGCATCGTTTATCAGAGGCTTTTAACTATGCGTCTATAGCAAAACACAATTTACACTGCATTCTGAATGTGTGGACCACCGCGGGTGTCAAAAAAACAACAACCTGCGAGACAGCAGATTAGACAGACTGAGAAGGGAGTGGAGAGAAAGAGACGTTGTTGAATGATCAGTCTGTGCATGTAAGACGCTAGAGGGGCACAGGGACAGACACAGAGCCTGAGACTGTGTGTGAGTGCGTGTGTGTGTGTGTGTTTACACAAAACCAAGCAGCTATAGTTAGCCAAAGAGCTACATTAAAGAAGATAATGTATTTTAATCCTGGTAGAAGAACCCCTCCCTTCTTGGCTTAACAGACGGTCTGTCTAAAATCTGATGTGAAAAGCTGTGTTTTTGCAGTGAAGGACTAGAGGGGAAGCCCTTACCTTTCAAGGAAGCGCAGGCAGGGACCAAAGCGATCAAAATCAAAAGAAACATCTGGCCAGCTGTCATAATGAACCTGGATGGGAAGGAAATACAAATAAATACTTTAATGGATGTCTAAAATATACTACCTTATAATGGCGCATATGAAGATTTTGACAACAAATATACAAGAACAGTTGTAGAGTAACATGACTAGTTTTTGACCAATCAGAGAGCAATTTTGCAGAGGGACACCCTTTATGGTTTTCAGCAGAGGAGTCAAAACCAAGTTTAAAAAATGCTCCAGTGAAGTGGGACTTGTGCCATTCCTGTTGTCTTGGCAACAAGGCATGAGTGGCAAGCAATGGGGAGACTGGCGCTCTCTTATTGGCTGCCTGGGTCCGTGCACGAGTGTGTGTTGATGTGTGTTGGAGGGACAGGCTGCTTGCCACTGAGGGGAGAGGAGCAGACAGACGAGAGAGGAGAAGGAGGCGGAGGAGAACACTGTGGGGAGAATTAGCGTGGGTGCCCAAATAGTGTCCTCTTTGGAGGGCTGCAGACTGCCTAATCCTTCAATATTTAATGGGGCTGTAGTAACGTCCACAAACAGCCAACATTTGTTTGTTTGTCTTCCCTTTACACTCCTACTCACTAGGCTTTTTAAGATAAACATGACATGGATTTTTTGTCGAGACATCATAGCCTGGGGCGCGCTGTGGTTATGCCCTTCTAAGCACCAGGGCCGTTAGCTGGAAGAATGTGCGCACCACCAGACACCTTGAACTCCACCCGCCCCAAGCCTTTGTGCCCATCTTCCAGACATAAATGATTAAGCACGTAATGTTAGCATTGGCTTACCAGCTGCGTCTGTGTGGGCCACTCGCACAGACCACATGCTGCTCCTTTAATCGGAACACAAAACACAGATAATCTGTCTGCTCCCCAGTTGGACCAGGGGACGTGGAGCACAATAGGCAGGAGGTGCAAAAGGAGGCATAGCCAGGGGGTAACCGGGGGACAGTAGGTCAGAGGAGGGGGCAAGGAATGGGGTCAGGGTTAGCCACTGGGGAGGGAAGTGGGACAAAAGAGGTGTCAGTGCCCATGGGGAAGAGGGACACCTTCCTGGCAGAGGCGCGACACAGGGACAAGCAGGTTTCTCGAAATGCATTGATTACGCAAGTCGAACCCAGCTTTGCGAATTGGAAAATATTTTTCAGTTTTTCATAACTCTGCGAAACAATAAAGGGATTGTTTTGCGTTGCATCACTAAGACTGAACATTAATTAATGGGCCATTGTAAAAATCAGAGAAAGTTGAGCTACATCCACGCAGACCTCCTCCAAGCAGCACTTTGTTTTTGCTTTTTATGATTCTATGGCATATTGTACCATACCTTTATTTGAAAAATAATTGATCATGATTGTGTTCGTCTATGTCTCGTTCAGCTGCTTTACACTAACTGGCAACACATGGACAGGGCATACCAATGTGACTCACTCACAACTGACAGATCCATAACTCACCTCAGTTAGTGAACTAAGTAGAGCCTAATGGCCTCAATTAGTACACGTAAATAATTTGTTGGTTTTTTGTTTACATTTACAGCTGAAAAAACCTTAATGGGGCGTTGAAAATGAGCCCATTTAATTCTACCTTCTGCATAAACTTCAAGACCAGTGGTCTAACACAGGCTTATGGAAGTACTATTTAAGATGGCTTATATTTATTCTATTCATCTTTGAATGAGTGCCAAAAATAGGTACTACACACATGGGGCCTGGCTATCTGGTTACCTATTACCTACCATCGAGTGAGCAAGTTGATATTTTAAACCTCCCCAGGGGATTCACAAAGGTTCTGCCACAGAAGGATCAGGATCAGAGAACTACTCCATGATGTTGTGTGTGAGTGTGTGTGTGAGTGTGTGTGTGTTCTTGTATTTCTACCCTTCTTGAGACATCAACAAGGAAAAGTACCTTCCATATGAAGGCCGGTGGACAAGTTAGGATCAAAATCATGGTCCCAATACGGAAAACCATTGCATCTAATAGAGAGCCAAATACTACAGTCCGTGAACATTGCTCCAAAGTCCGGATTTTTTGTTGATTTAATGTGCATACAAAAGTAAACATTGACAGGTGCAAAGGCAGCAATATATGATAAAACAAGACGGCAGCTAAAGAAGGACTTCCCTATTCATCCCCGAAAAAACCCGCCAAGTGAACTGCTGATTTTACGACTTCTGGTGCTCACGTAAGACAACCCGCGTCCCATATGTGACCATAGGATGAACAAATACACTACGGTACTAAGACTATGGTGGCCATTAACAGTTAGCGTCTACACCTGGGTTGTCCAAAGTGCGGCACAGGGGCCATCTGTGGTCTGTGACTCGTTTGCCATCGGCCTTAAGCACATTACAAAAAACAGAAAATATAGATCTCATTTGCACCACTGGTGGTGAAAGCTTTCAAAATTAGGGTGGTACCAAAAAGGAGGGATTTTTCTAATTTACTGTGTGTCGGTTTTAAAAGTGTTCCCCCCAACATATTAAATAACAAGTGTGTGTAAAAAATTTGAAGTGCTCCCCCTTTGGCCAACATATATAATAACATCTGGCCAATATATATAATAACAAGTGTGTGTAAGAAATTGAAATGCGCCATTTTTGGCCAAAATGTATTTAAAAAATGTTTTAAAATATGTATATAGAGATATACTGTAATAACTTGAAGTAAATAATGAAGATTAAAAAACAATTCCAAAAAACCCCAAAAAGCTTACCTTTTTTATATTTGCATAATATGTATATATTATTAATGTTGTAAATACAAATATTTATATATCTAGAAAGGGTGGTCCTAAACAGGAAAGTAACAAATACAATAATGTGTGTGTGTGTGTGTGTGTGTGTGTGTGTGTGTGTGTGTGTGTGTGTGTGTGTGTGTGTGTGTTTGTGTTTGTGTGTGCGCGCGCGCGTCATAGCCGTCTATCCTGGTGTATCGAGTTTTCTGGAAGGGCTCTGTAGCATGTGTGTTCACAGAAGAGACATGACGCCATGGGTGTGCTCTCATTTCCCCTCACTATCGTTCTCACTTGGCATGTTCTCTTATATCTCCTCTGTTGCTTTTTCCTCCAGTGAATGCATAACTGAAAACCTGCAGCGGTAGTGAGTGGTAACTGAAAACGGTTTTCCCCGTTTACTGCTTTTGAAGAAGACGCATCAGAGATTAGCCAAATGTTATTTCAGATAAACACTGTGACTATACAGACAAACATCAACATAACAGAAAGGGAAAACAGAAGAAACAAGAATAGCATTTGGAGAGTGCAGATCTCTACTAGGTCCAACCTCCTAATATTAAAAAAGTCCTGAAGCCAGACTGTGATCTGGATCACCCCCAAAAAGTAATCACTTTTTCCTTATCCCCTTTTTGATATTTTCTGGAAGTTCAATCAAAACGCGGCCATAGCTTTTTAGCTAATTTTAGCAAAATGAAAGAATCACTGTGAACCCTTTAGTCAGCCATCAATTCTGCTTGCCTCTGTGGGTGGAGGCTTAGGCTATGTCTACACTAAGCCGGATAACCCCTTAAAGGAGAACATTATCACCAGACCTATGTAAGCGTCAATATATACCTTGATGTTGCAGAAAAAAGACCATATATTTTTTTTACCGATTTCCGAACTCTAAATGGGTGAATTTTGGCGAATTAAACGCCTTTCTATTATTCGCTCTCGGAGCGATGTGACGTCACATCGGGAAGCAATCCGCCGTTTTCTCAAACACATTACAAACACCGAGTCAAATCAGCTCTGTTATTTTCCGTTTTTTCAACTGTTTTCCGTACCTTGGAGACATCATGCCTCGTCGGTGTGTTGTCGGAGGGTGTAACAACACGAACAGGGACGGATTCAAGTTGCACCAGTGGCCCAAAGATGCGAAAGTGGCAAGAAATTGGACGTTTGTTCCGCACACTTTACCGACGAAAGCTATGCTACGACAGAGATGGCAAGAATGTGTGGATATCCTGCGACACTCAAAGCAGATGCATTTCCAACGATAAAGTCAAAGAAATCTGCCGCCAGACCCCCATTGAATCTGCCGGAGTGTCTGAGCAATTCAGGGACAAAAAACCTCGGTAGCACGGCAAGCAATGGCGGCAGTTTGTTCCCGCAGACGAGCGAGCTAAACCCCCTGGATGTCTTGGCTTACACTGTCCCTTATGCCACCGAAGATGATCAAGAGAAGAATATCGACCCTAGCTTCCCTGGCCTGCTGACATCAACTCCAAAACTGGACCAATCAGCTTTCAGGAAAAGATAGCGGATGAGGGTATGTCTACAGAATATATTAATTGATGAAAATTGGGCTGTCTGCACTCTCAAAGTGCATGTTGTTGCCAAATGTATTTCATATGCTGTAAAACTAGTTCATAGTTGTTATTTTCCTTTAATGCCAAACAAACACATACCAATCGTTGGTTAGAAGGTGATCGCCAAATTCGTGCTCGCTTTCTCCCGTGTCGCTGGCTGTCGTGTCGTTTTCGTCGGTTTCGCTTGCATACGGTTCAAACCAATATGGCTCAATAGCTTCAGTTTCTTCTTCAATTTCGTTTTCGCTACCTGCCTCCACACTACAACCATCCGTTTCAATACATGCGTAATCTGTTGAATCGCATAAGCCGCTGAAATCCGAGTCTGAATCCGAGCTAATGTCGCTATAGCTTGCTGTTCTATGTGCCATGTTTGTTTGTGTTGGCATCACTATGTGACGTCACAGGAAAATGGACGGGTGTATATAACGATGGTTAAAATCAGGCACTTTGAAGCTTTTTTTTAGGGATATTGCATACTAGGTCGCGTTGTGCCGGCGGACGGGGGGGGGACCGTTGTGTGTGCGTGGACAAGGATAAGGTTAGGTGGGGTTTACCCTGGATAACCTTAGTGTAGAAGGAGCCTTAACTGCTAGCGCAAATATGCATAGGTTGAGGCTCATAAAATGAACGTAAGGCAATATAGTAGAAATTAATCTGATCAGTAATGACTTGCTCCTTATTCCATTTCAGACATTTGCTGAAGGTTTGATGAAAATCCGCCCTTAACTTCATGAGCTATAGCGGAATGAAAGAAAAGGAGTAAAAAAAAACTCTTGTCTCCACCATTTTTGTCTCTGCAGGGCTGCTAGAGTACACACACACGCACAGACATACACCGAAGTTGAAGCTCGTAACATCAATGTATGGTAATGTAGTATAAATTATACATTCAACTGAACTAACTCTGGCGATCACATAAATATAACAGAGTAAAATAGAATAGATTAAGGCTTAGGGTTGCGCGATATAGACAATATACGGTATAAATTATATGCATTTGGCCCACAATAAAGCTTTTAACACTATCGCCTTATTGTGATAATGCATATTAACAACACATTCCAACAGTGTCTCGCAAATTTGACAGCAACAAACAAACGAAGGCATCTTCAAGCCCATGTAGCATTCTCGCTAGTGGCTAATGCCCCAACCAAAGTGTGAATCTTCTAAATCACTAATCCTCGCCTCCATGGCGGCAAATAACCCACGTTTCTTACAAGTTGCTAAACCTGCTACTATGCTACACACCTGAGGAATATACAAAAAAGCACAGAAAACTGCAAATCTAGACCTCTTGAATGTACACAAGTGTGGGCGGATGGAGACAAATATTGACATTAATGATATCAAGTATAGTATCGCTTAATGGCCGGTAGTAATGGATGATTTTTTATTGTTACATAAATATTTTTTGTCACCTTGGTTATTGTTTACAAATTTAGGAAAATAAGCTAATTGTAGTTTTTGCTTTTGATTAAACACCAATAATAGACATTTGAAAGGCAATTTAAAATAAATAAAGAATAGTGAACAACAGGCTGAATAAGTGTACGCCATATGACGCATAAATAACCAACTGAGAACGTGCCTGGTATGTTAACGCAACATATTATGGCAAGAGTCATTCAAATAACTATAACATATAGAACATGCTATTCGTTTACCAAACAATCTGTCACTCCCGATCGCTAAATCCCATGAAATCTTCTCCCTCTGTGTCGCCTCTGGTATGCGCCCCGCTAGCGTCCTTTCTTTCTGCTGCTCGATTGCTGTTCTCTGCAGTATATTTCACTACGTCCAGCTTGTAATCTGCAGTATATGATTTCCTTTTCGGTGCCATTTTAGTTCAGTCCTTCTCAGTTTTTATAAGTTACCGCGAATGTTGATGTGATCCATTTTAATAGCTCCGGCAGGAGCTTATAGCATATAGCAGTTAGCATATCATGGCCCACAATGCACTTCTGCCATGACCTTCCCCCGCCAAATTCTTATTAGTTGGTGTGAGAGTGACGATTGCTGATGTGTGTGTGACGATTGCGGACATTTTCTTCGTCGCTCAAACGAATGAGCTAAATAATATTATTTGATATTTTACAATAATGTGTGAATAATTTCACACATAAGTCGCTCCGGAGTATACGTCGCACCCACGGCCAAACTATGAAAAAAACGTCGACTTATAGTCCGAAAAATACGGTACTTGGTACTGGATCAATACCTAAATGTGTACAGTAGTATTGTCCAACAATGGAAAGTAGCCAAATAAAAGAAAAACAAGTGTTTAGTACATTTTGACAGAAGTACAGATAGATCCGCATTACAGCAGAAAGTACTAATAGTAAATTAACAAATAGATTAATAATAGTTTTAAGAAATTAATACAACTGGAAATTACATTAATAAATAGTTGATTTATTTATTAGTAGGCTAAATGAACCTCTTCAACATATATGGAAATTACACAATATGTTACCACATGCAGTCGATCACAGCTCAATTTTTGTTTCATCTGACCACAGAACTTTCCTCCAGAAGGACTTATCTTTGTCCATGCGATGTCAGATGAAACAAAAATTGAGCTGTTTGGCCACAATACCCAGCAATATGTTTGGAGGAGAAAAGATGAGGCCTTTAATCCCAGGAACACCACACCTACCTGGTAGTAGTATTATGCTCTGGGCCTGCTTTGCTGCCAATGGAACTGGTGCTTTACAGAGAGTAAATGGAACAATGAAAAAGGAGGATTACCTCCAAATTCTTCAGGACAACCTAAAATCATCAGCCCGGAGGTTGGGTCTTGGGCGCAGTTGGGTGTTCCAACAGGACAGTGACCCCAAACGTACGTCAGAAGTGGTAAAGGAATGGCTAAATCAGGCTAGAATTAAGGTTTTAGACCTTAAACGTGTGGACAATGCTGAAGAAACAAGTCCATGTCAGAAAACCAACAAATGTAACTGAACTGCACCAATTTTGTCAAGAGGAGTGGTCAAAAATTCAACCAGAAGCTTGTGGATGGCTACCAAAAGCGCCTTATTGCAGTGAAACTTGCCAAGGGACATGTAACCAAATATTAACATTGCTGTATGTATACTTTTGACCCAACAGATTTGGTCACATTTTCAGTAGACCCATAATAAATTCATAAAATAAGCAAACTTCATGAATGTTTTTTGTGATCAACAAGTATGTGCTCCAATCACTATCACAAAAAAATAAGAGTTGTAGAAATGATTGGAAACTCAAGACAGCCATGACATTATGTTCTTTACAAGTGTTTGTAAACTTTTGACCACGACTGTACATCAGTAGCTAAACTAAACCAACTCATTTTGAAATAGTTATATTATCATTTATATGCCAAATGATATATTGTGATATATATCAATATCACAAAAGGCTGCAATATATATCGCAAAATAGATTTTAGGCCATTAGCCAATCTCTACAAAGGATATTCCAATGTGTCTGTTGTCTGGAGAACTTAGGAGACATACAGTCCTATTGTCCCAAACATAATCTTGGGACACACTTTTTTACAGCAAGAGAATGTGTGTCCAAACTTTGTACCGGTAGTGTACAGTCAACTCAAAACATTTAGGTCGTCACTCAAACAGCCCTAAATTGTACTACACCGAAAACAGGATATGTGGTTGACTTCTGTTGAGCGTTGATCCGAAATCAACATTTCAACTTAAGAACGCCTCATTTCATTGCCAGACCCCCTTTTCTGTGATCCCACTTCAAAGAGTACCCGAGATAACCACTGCTTCAAAGAGCTTAAGTGGTTCGGTGGAGATACTTAAACATGCCAGTGAAATAAAGGAGAAGTACTGAAAAGGAAACATTCCGGCTGCTATGATGATTTCATAAACGCAGACATTCATTTAGATGAAATGTCACAAGCCAAAATGTTTCCAATTCTTTGATATTTTTGCTCTGTTATGTATTCAGGTCAGGAAGATGGAGGGAATGACAAACAGCACAATGTCTGACGAGCAATAGTGTTGGGGGGGCGAGGGGTTGTAGGACAGAAGGGGGCGGCGGATTGGATGCCCCGCAGGAGCTGCTGAGTCATCATGCTGGCAAAAGAGAGAGACGGGAGGCGCAATCTGCGTCTGAGCTGGCAGCCTGGCACAGTTACCATGGCACAAATAGACCGGCCGGTGAGGAAACTGCAGCAAACTGCAGGGAGGCGAGGCGAGAGGCACTCAGAGACCGGAGCAATGCGGAACCCTGTTGTCTGCAGACCCGGAGCCGTAGTGTCAGCATGTCATCAAGGATGCGCAGATGGTTGACTCCGGCTGGGTGTCATGCAGACGTGGGGGTTATAACCCTCGTCCGTGCGGCAATGCAGGTTTATATTACAGATAAAGCTCAACGAGTTACAGTCTGAAGCAAATAGATCCAGACAAATGATCAATATTATCTGAAGACATCAGGCCAACCTATTTAAGACAGTGCCATCTGGGTCACCTCTCCTCTCTTTGTGGAAGTGGATACTGTTGTGTCTGTTGTTTTTGGCTCACGGCCGCAATACACAAAATGAGACCTCAGCCATGCTGTGAGGTCACTGCATCTCAACACTGGAAAAAAAGTTTTTTGGTCATAATGTGGAGACTGACTGACCTTCATTATCAAAGTGTCAGGAAAAGCCCGTTAATAGCTCAGCTGCTGTGAAAATAACTAAAAGGTAAGTAAAGCATGCATTCTTCAGTGTTATACCAATGTAAAAATTAGTTAATTCCTTGAAGGGCTGCAACTAACGACGGTTATGTTAGTCCATGACTCAATTTAGTCAATTGATTAATACAAATCTGTTTATATATTTTACAGATGGGAAGATTAACCCGTTTGCATTGAATCGCTGACATGCGAATGCGAGATGTGAATCAATAAAACAGCTTTAAATTGCTATCAATCAAATTTGATTTTGATGTATTTTGACAAAAAATAAAAGAAATGATTACCAAAATTGTGTTTTATAACTTCCTTTTAGTCCATGCGACAAGAACTATGGGTAGGCCCACGGACGTAACAACAACAAGGCAAGTATGGCTGGACTGATACACTTTCACTTAGGGCTGGGCGATAGTGATCCACGTGGACTGCATGCTGACAACTGTCCAATAAATGAGACGGGTATACAGTAACTGCGACTGCAGACACTCTAAGTCACGTCCACTCCAAGTTACGCCCACTGTGGCGCTGGCAACGCAAGTGTGGACACTTGATTTGTAACATGATCCGAGATGGCTAATGCAACGCATCACTGTTGAATGTATTGATTTTTTGGCTGATTATATGCAACCCTAAGCCTAACCCAAACTTAACCAAAACTTATTTTTTAGCCATATATATATATATATATATATATATATATATATATATATATATATATATATATATATATATATATATATATTTTATTTTTTTTCCCCCCTTGGCCCGTTTGGTAGAGCGGCCGTGCCAGCAAGTTGAGGGTTCCAGGTTCGATCCCCACTTCCGCTATCCTAGTCACTGCCGTTGTGTCCTTGGGCAAGATACTTTACCCACTTGATCCCAGTGCCACCCACACCAGTTTAAATGTCACATAGATAATGTGGTTCACTATGTAAAGCGCTTTGAGGCACTAGAGAAAAGTGCTAGATAAATATAACTCACTTCACTTCTGTGTTGCGTATTGTCTCTCCAGCTTCACTCCGTTTAAGACACGCTTCACTTCCGTTGTCACCCCTGTGGGCACGTGTTTAGGTGGACGCAACCTAGAGTGGGCGCGACTTAGACTTAAAGTGTGCGCCACTTAGACCTAAAGTGTGCGCTGTTTAGACTTAAAGTGCGCGCGACTTTGAATGCCCGCGGCCGCAGCTAAATGTACTTGCAATAAATGACACTAGCAAAAACCGGTAAGAAAGCAACACTAAAACTTTGATGTTTTATTGAGAATATAGGACATTACACATGCACGACTCTCAAAAATCGGTCAAATTGTTTTAATACAAATTGGGTAAGCAACAAACCCGCAATGATAGATTTTTACAGCTTTACAGCTACCGTAGCCAGACGTACTGTGCTTCAACATACGGGTATTATTATGATGCATGTGTGTAAGGACCCCAAATTGCACCTATTAGGAGACATTATCTGGTGTTTTGTTTTGAGCTATTATGCAAAAGCAACTTTTCGTACTTATTAGTACCTTCCATCCATTTTCTACCGCTTACTTACTGTATGGGGCGGTATAGCTCGGTTGGTAGAGTGGCCGTGCCAGCAACTTGAGGGTTGCAGGTTCGATCCCCGCTTCCTCCATCCTAGTCACTGCCGTTGTGTCCTTGGGCAAGACACTTTACCCACCTGCTCCAAGTGCCACCCACACTGGTTTAAATGTAACTTCGATAATGGGTTTCACTATGTAAAAGCGCTTTGAGTCACTAGAGAAAAGCGCTATATAAATATAATTCACTTCACTTCACTGTATTTGGGATCTGCATAAGTCCCCAAAATGTGCGCGTGTCCGCCGTTGTAGTCCGCGCCGTAGTCAATAAGCTCCTTCTGTTTCTCTAATACTGTTGTTGTGGGGCATTGATCCTCAGCTGTTGCCATTTCTAATACAAAGTAGTGTACAGTTCTAACTTGAATATCGGTCAGTAGACTGGATATGGAAGCGCTAAAAACTACAAGAAGTGCCATCCATCCATCCATTTTCTACCGCTTATTCCCTTCGGGTCGCGGGGGGGGGCTGGAGCCTATCTCAGCTACAATTGGGCGGAAGGCGGGGTACACCCTGGACAAGTCACCACCTCATCGTAGGGCCAACACAGATAGACAGACAACATTCACACTCACATTCACACACTAGGGCCAATTTAGAGTTGCCAATCAACCTATCCCCAGGTGCATGTCTTTGGAGGTGGGAGGAAGCCGGAGTACCCGGAGGGAACCCACGCAGTCACGGGGAGAACATGCAAACTCCACACAGAAAGATCCCGAGATTGAACTCACGACTACTCAGGACCTTCGTATTGTGAGGCAGACGCATTAACCCGCCACAAAAATAAGAGCGCCCACCAAACGGCACATCCTGAAGAGACAGTCAGAAAGCAGCTTGAAAACGGTCTGTAAAATATAATCCAAGCAACATTTTGACCAAAGAACTAACCACTGCACAATTAATCGAATTTTACCGTGATCGCGATTTTGGCAGGTACGATTAAATGAGGGTGATCGTCTGCGATATCAACATTTAAAAAACAGGTTCCGCTGCATTTCCAACCAAGCACGTTGACAACCAACAGTCAGCCAAGTACCTGGGGCAGATAGGGGAATCATGTGACAGCGAGCAAGAGTGAGTGACAAGTTTGACAACAGAGGTTGAAAGTTGATCAGCAAAGAGCTCCCGAAAATATTAGGAATAATAAATGCATTATTACATAGGTGCCCTTCCTTCCCGCAGAGTTACCCACATTGTACCAACAGCAGGGTTACCCCTTGATTGTAAAGATAAGTGTGGCAGTGGGGGCGTGGTTATGGGCGTAGTCACCATTACATAATCGAATAATTTGCATAATCTGCTATGATGATATGATTTTCTTAAAAAAAAAAATGTTTCACTAGTGTTTTTTTGTACAATTGACTCTCCTTAGTTTTATCCTGCTTCTAAATGTGTGTTTTAACTCCTGTACAGCACTTTGTGAAACTTTTATTATTTTCTAAAATGTGCAATGTAAATAAAGTTGACTGGATTGGATAAAAAGGCTATAAAAATGTATACATACATTTAAAAACATTTATTAACATCAACCGTGCATGGAGGGACCCTGTATCCATCCACCTCTCAAAGACTCGCCAAAATAATGGACGTAATGACGTTTTATTTGGTCACAGACATATGTCCTATACATTCGTGATCAAAAGTTTACATACACTAGCAAAAAACATAATGTCATGGCTGTCTTGAGTTTCCAATAGTTTCTACAACTCTTATTTTTTTGTGATAGAGTGATTGGAGCACATACTTGTTGGTCACAAAAAACATTCATGAAGTTTGGTTCTTTTATGAATTTATTATGGGTCTACTGAAAATGTGACCAATCCTGCTGGGTCAAAGTATACATAATATGACCCGTTTAATGCACCTTATAATCCACCGCGCCTTTTGTATGAAAATAGAATGGCATAGACCCGTTCATCGACAGTGCGCCTTATAATCCGGTGCGCCTTTTGGTCCGAAAAATACAGTATTTGAATCGTGATGCATCATGATCAGGATGTAAATCGAATAGTCAATTGGTGAAGAGGCGTCTTGAATAGATCGTTGCTTGTGAATCGAGATTCACATCGTATCTGGTAGAGACCAGAGATGGTCTATCACTACTATATTCCATTTTACTTGTAAGATATTGGCTAATACACAATTAAGGTGAATCAAGATGTAGGTGGGCAGCACGGTGACGCAGTGGGTAGAAGTCGTGCCTCACAGCGAGAAGGTCCTGGGTCTGGGGGTCTTTCTACATGTTCTCCCCGTGACTGTGTGTGTTCTCTCCGGGTACACCGGCTTCCTCCCATCTCCAAAGACATGCACCTGGGGTTAGGCTGATTGGCAACTCTAAATTGGCTCTAGTGTGTGAATGTGAGTGTGATAGTTGTCTATCTGTGTTGGCCCTACAATGAGATGGCAACTTGTCCAGTGTGTACCTTGCCTTCAGTCCAAGTGCAGCTGGATAGGCTCCAGCCCCCCTCCCACTCCAAAAGGGACAAGCGGTAGAAAATGGACGGATGGAAGATGAAGGTGATTTATCTGATGTCATCGTCTGATTTGCTTAATTGCTTTTCATGGCAGTTATTGTGGAAGTGCCCTGCATTTGTGCTTTAAGAAAATACATTCTGCTGTTTAGGTGCTTACATTCCCCTCAGGTCGAGTTGCAAAAGTTACTTACAAGACGTTACTTGCACAATATCACCTTCAAACACTTTTTGCCGGTGGCCACACCCAACTTTTGAACTATAAATTTAACACCAAAATGAGGTACCTACTCAGTTTTTTAGTCTGGTTACTACCGTTTATGTACCGTGTACTGGTGCCATTATCATCCCGAATTTTGGTACGCATCCCTATACAAACCCTGTTTCTATATGAGTTGGGAAATTGTGTTAGATGTAAATATAAACGGAATACAATGATTTGCAAATCATTTGCAACCCATATTCAGTTGAATATGATTCAAAGACAACATATTTGATGTTCAAACTGATAAACTTTTTTTTTTCTGCAAATAATCATTAACTTTAGAATTTGATGCCAGCAACACGTGACAAAGAAATTGGGAAAGGTGGCAATAAATACTAATAAAGTTGAGGAATGCTCATCAAACACTTATTTGGAACATCCCACAGTTGTGCAGGCTAATTGGGAACAGGTGGGTGCCATGATTGGGTATAAAAACAGCTTCCCAAAAAATGCTCAGTCTTTCATAAGAAAGGATGGGGCGAGGTACATCCCTTTGTCCACACTCAAACAGTCAAACAGTTTAAGAACAACGTTTCTCAGAGTGCAATTGCAAGAAATTTAGGGATTTCAACATCTGCGGTCCATAATATCATCAAAAGGTTCCGAGAATCTGGAGAAATTACTCCATGTAAGCGGCATGGCTGGAAACCAACATTGTATGACCGTGACCTTCAATCCCTCAGACGGCACTGTATCAAAAACCGACATCAATCTCTAAAGGATATCACCACATGGGCTCAGGAACACTTCAGAAAACCACTGTCACTAAATACAGTTCGTCGCTACATCTGTAAGTGCAAGTTAAAGCTCTACTACGCAAAGCGAAAGCCATTTATCAACAACATCCAGAAACGCCGCCGGCTTCTCTGGGCCCGAGATCATCTAAGATGGACTTATGCAAAGTGGAAAAGTGTTCTGTGGTCTGACGACTCAGTGACGAGTCCACATTTCAAATTGTTTTTGGAAATATTCGACATTGTGTCATCCGGACCAAAGGGGAAGCGAACCATCCAGACTGTTATCGACGCAAAGTTCAAAAGCCAGCATCTGTGATGGTATGGGGGTGCATTAGTGCCCAAGGCATGGGTAACTTACACATCTGTGAAGGCACCATTAATGCTGAAAGGTACATACAGGTTTTGGAACAACATATGCTGCCATCTAAGCGCCGTCTTTTTCTTGGACGCCCCTGTTTATTTAAGCAAGACAATGCCAAGCCACATTCAGCACGTGTTACAACAGCGTGGCTTCGTAAAAAAGAGTGCGGGTATTTTCCTGGCCGGCCTGCAGTCCAGACCTATCTCCCATCGAAAATGTGTGGCGCATTATGAAGCGTAAAATACGACAGCGGAGACCCCGGACTGGTGAACGACTGAAGCTCTACATAAAACAAGAATGGGAAAGAATTCCACTTTCAAAGCTTCAACAATTAGTTTCCTCAGTTCCGAATCGTGTATTGAGTGTTGTTAAAAGAAAAGGTGATGTAACACAGTGGTGAACATGCCCTTTCCCAACTACTTTGGCACGTGTTGCAGCCATGAAATTCTAAGTTAATTATTATTTGCGAAAAAAAATAGAGTTTATGAGTCTTTGTAGTGCATTCAATTGAATATGAGTTGAAAAGGATTTGCAAATCATTGTATTCCGTTTATATTTGCATCTCACACAATTTCCCAACTCATATGGAAACGGGGTTTGTACATTACTACTGATTACATGGGGGTACATGGGGTAATAGTACTATTGACCCTTTCTTGACACGTGTCCTCCACTTTAATGTTGCATGTAAAAGAAATATACAGTAGCTGTGCTGACTAGAAAGAAAAGCTCATTAACCTTTGGAAACTGACCTCCCTGGCTAAGGCCCTCATCAAACAAGAAACAAAAGATCTCCTTCTGTGGACCCCTAGAAGAGTTTGTGAAGGCTGCACAGCCCCGTCAGGTCAAGCTGGGCCTTTTGGTATCTTAGCAGCTGCTTCATTTTGCAATGTGAAGGAATGCAATCAAACGAGTTTTCCATCCTTTTCGTGTCCAGTTTACCTTGGCAGAGGCAACAGCATTTCGAGTGCGACTTAAAATCATGGACATGTGCACACATAAACTTTAGTAATGCCCTGAGAGCCTCGACACATGGATGGTTTTGTGGTTCTCACGCAGTTTCAACACAGCTTGCTGTGACGCAGTAAGTCGTTTGAGACATGGATCGAAAAGGTTATACAGCGTGGTGATTAAGACGCTGTTAACGAGTGGTCTATGCAATGGTCACCATAGCAATTAGACTTTTCACACAGCCATCAAAACATCTAAAACCACCATTCAAACACTCTTTATGGCACTCCACAATCTTTGCCGACGCCGGAATGCACAAACACTCCAAAAGTGCATCTCACAGAGCTCCTTGGTCTGGAGCAAGCCTCTTCTCAAAAGGAAACCTTGATTTGTGTTCCAGAGCAACCTTTTGCCAAATGTCTTCTTGTCAAACAGGCAAATAGAGCAAATAGAGCAGAGAGAACAGAGTGGAGATAGTAATTAGTCTTTGATTCTTGGCTCAGTCTGAAGTCCTGCAGAAATCAGAGGACTTGTGTGACCATCTTTTCTGTGCGACCCACAAAACACCACCACACCTTTTCACCACCGTGATGATAATTACTCAGCAAACAGAGCGCGACAAAACAATACATGGGTCAACAGCACTATGATTCGTAGGAGAAACAATCTCGGCATTCTCTAAACCAATGGCCAGCTTTAATTGCACATACTTTCCAGGACTTTCAAAGTTGAAAGCCCAGAAGATTATAGTACCTTCAGAGGTACTACAGCTTGTCACTGATGTGGCATGTAAAGGTTTCAGAGCTTTAAGAATTTATAGGCTCGATCCCAGACCTTAGCATCCTAATAATAAAGCACATCCAATACATATTATCCAGACCATAAGGAAGTGTGTTAAATGTAGATTTAAATGATCAAAGGTCCCCTTCAACTATCCATGCAGCCATCCTTTTCTACCGCGTGTCCCTCTCGGGGTCGCGGGGGGTGCTGGAGCCTATCTCAGCTGCATTACACGTGCTGAAATGACCACAATTGTCCCCGATCTTTGGAGGCACACAACGATTGGAAAAATTAGGGATAGTGCATGTAAGCAGGGACTTCCCAGCGAAGTGTGAAAAATAGAGACCAAACTATTTGGAACATCGAGACTATTGTAGTGGATGATAAACGTACTGACGGTAGATCAGGGCAGATCGAATCCGGCCTCCTGAATTCAGTAAAAAAAATTGGGAGGGACTAACTGACACATTTTTCAGGCAAATTCCTAAAAAGACTACAGTGTTCTTGTTATTAAGAGAATATTTTACCAGTGTAAACACATTTGCATCCTTGCATTGACATTTTAACCCTCTTAATAGGCAACGCCCACTTCAGTGGACACAGTTGAATTTTGCACAACAGAGCAATTATATTCAAAAATATGTAACTCTGACAAAAGAGTTAAAGACCAAAAACAAATGTCTACTACAAAAGACGCTGGTTGTCAAAATAATAGTGAAGGGAGAAGTCCTTACCTTTTAGGAAATGGGAACCAATTGAATGATTTAGAGTTTAAAACATTTGTTATTCTGTCCTGGGATGTAATGATAAACAGCATGATAAACCTCTGTAAAACTCCCAAAGGTTGGTAATAAGTTGAATTAAAATTATCATAAAACCGTGATTGATGAATACACTTTGATAAACTCAAGGACTGTTGACGCTGTTAATTTACTGGAGAAGTAAGCTAGCGCTAGCTCTCTGCAATGCTAACATGACTACAGGAGACATTAACGTCTTTCCAAAATGAAAATAAAAACAATATCAACGTGCATAGACACATTGCTGTCTGAGCAACTAAGCTATTGAATTGTGCACATTAAAAAAAGTTAAATTACCAATGATTGTCACACACACACACTAGATGTGGCAAAACAAAATTCTGCATTTGACCCATCACCCTTGATCACCTCCTGGGCGGTGAGGGGAGCAGTGAGCAGCAGCGGTGGCCGCGCCTGGGAATCATTTTTGGTGATTTAACCCCCAATTCCAACCCTTGATGCTGAGTGTCAAGCAGGGAGGTAATGGGTCCCATTAAACCTACAGGCTGCGCTCTCTTCGACAATGTGATCAATATATACTTAAACGAATAATGACAACAGGAAGTGAACTCGCGTGATGTCACAAACTGGAAGTGAAGCGCCCCAACACCCTTTTTTCATTAAAAAACCCCCCACTAAAACCTTTACAAATTAAAATGTAAGAAGTAGAAAATGGATGGATGTATATTGATATTTATACACTCAAATGAAATTAATATGAACAATATTTAAGGTTTTTCTGCCAAGAAAATACCATATTTTTCTGGACTATAAGTCGCAATTTTTTTCCTTACACTTTGAACCCTGCAGCTTATAAAACGGTGAGGCTAACTAATTGATTTTTCTTCACTAAATGCCCTCATGTTTTGTATTGAACAATTTGTGGTCATATACGCCGGCGGAGACACTCAGAAGGTGTGTTACTGTTTGGGCTTTGGCGTCATCTTTTAGACCAGCTCGCTCACTGCAGGTGCTGCTGGTTGAAAATGTACTTCCTGTTCCTGCTTTAAACTGGAAGTAAAATTGTCTATAGTGTTTCTGCTCGAAAGGATTTTTCATTACTCCAAGCGCCGTTTGTAAGTTTTGCAATAAAACTACCGGTAAAACTATTGGTACTTACTAAACCGTCCCATGAGGGAGTGTTTTCATGCATATTTTTTATGTGCTATTGTAATGTAAGCAAGCTAGCATTGTTAGCATTAGTAAATATGCTAACACGTTTACAAGTTAGCATATTAACCTATAATGGCATTCTGCTTGTATTGTTTCAGTTTTGTGAATTCACTAAAACGTCAGCATGGAGTGACGGAGTCTGTTTAGCTCATTGGAGAGCTAGTGAGTCCATGACAATAACTTCTATTTTGTTTGATGAGCCGTTTTACTGCCGTGTGACAAACACCGTTTGGAAACACTTAAAAGGGGAACCACACTTTTTTTTTTTTTTTACTTATCGTTCACAATCATTATGGATTTTTTTTAATGCCATCTAAATATTAAATAAACATAAATAAAAGGCTGCTTACAGTGGAGCCAATGGGAGGTTCTCTATTCCGCCCATAAAATCCAGAAAATAACCATTAAAAAGCGCCAACAATGCTCCATTTACATTTTGTGACATGAATATTAACTAAGGCTGCAGCTAACGATTATTTTTCTATCGATTAATCTATAGATTATTTTTCCTTTTACCGATTATTTTTTTTATTTAAAATGAAGATGAAAAAATAAATGTTGGCCAGTTTTTTCAAAAGGCATGACTTTTATATACAAAAAAAAAAGTATGGCCACTCAGTCAACATTGACAACAACATGACAAAATATT
This sequence comes from Nerophis lumbriciformis, assembly GCF_033978685.3. Classification (NCBI taxonomy): domain Eukaryota; kingdom Metazoa; phylum Chordata; class Actinopteri; order Syngnathiformes; family Syngnathidae; genus Nerophis; species Nerophis lumbriciformis. The sequence continues at coordinate 19,857,987 of NC_084560.2, read as the reverse complement.
CTGTAACAATGTAAACATTTAAAACTTTTAACATTTAACAAAATTAAAAGTAGCTTATTTGCTTTTTAATGTGCAAATAAAAAAGTAAACATCCAGTGCAAATCTTAATATTCTGCAATAGTATAAGCATTTCTAAAGTAAAAGTATTGCTTATTTTGCTTTAAAATGTGCAAAAATAAAGATAAACATCCAATACAAAAAAGTGCAAAACGAAATATTCTGTAACAGTGTAAACATTTCAACAAAAGTAAAAGTATTGCTTATTTTGCTTAATAACACAACAATGATAGTATGATTAAAGTGAAAGTTAATTGTTGGTTTGTACATAGTATATGTAACTGTTAATGTTGTAAAAGGTATTTGCACAACTAATTAACGTTAGCGTTAAAGAGGAGCGCGTCTTTGTAAACACTGAACAGGCATGCCAAACGCGCCTCTCAGAGCGAAACAGTGTTTTAGTTTATGAATTTACAACGCAGATACAAATGACACATTCATGATTTTGTGTAATGATGACAATGTATACTCACGCGGACGATTGACTAGTTGATGGTGATGGCAAGAACGCTGTCGGGTGTTTTCTTTTCAAATGTTCCTTCATAGCCGTTGTGCTGCTATGATAGGCCATTTCCGCTCGACACAGTGTGCATACAACAACTGTCAAGTGTTTTGCTTTTTTCGCTGTGCTTATCCCACACTTGAAGGGATGCACCAATGCTGAATGTGGCTTCTGGATTTCACTCAAAAGACCAGACCGTAGTTACTTTTTCCTTTTATTTTCCTTTAGTTTGCAACAGTTTTTCCAACCAAGAAATAGCTTCTTTTTTCTTCTTTAGTCTTTTTAGCAGTCTTTAGCAGTGTTAATAGACTTTAGTTTCTTTAGCTGTCATTAGCTGTCTTTAGTAGCCTTTAGTAGCCTTTAGTAGCCTTTAGCTTCTTTAGTAGGTGAAAAACCTTTAAGGACAAAACACCACAAGATTAACATGCTGTAAAAAATCAATCAATTATCAATCCCATAATTTACAACTATTAATTAGCTATCAAACTCTTAACCATTAAACAAGTGCAAGAAAATGGACACATCTTTTCCCTTTAAGTTAAAACAGATTTTAAATAAATTGTCTCAACATAAATGCACCAAGATACATATAAAATACATTTAACACCAGAAACACAATAGATAAATGCAACAGAAAACCCAATATGCAAATACATAAATACCTAACCAATTAACCACCTATTTAGATACATATTTAAAATCCATATTCAATATAAATATATTATTAATTTAGCAGTGAAACACTCAATCTTAAACGCTGTCTACTGGTAGAAAAATGCCCCTTTTTCTACGCCCTCACCAACACAGTTAAATCCAACACTTTAAATTGAGCGACTTCACCCTCCTGATGAAGCAAACTGCTCCAACATTTATCAAACTAAGCAAAGAATATCAACACTAAACAACAGTTACATAACACACTGTGTGTATTTAGCCTCCAGACTAAGCACGCTACATGCACACAACCCCCCCTCCCATCTCACCAGCGCAACAGGTGCGCCACACCCACGAAGAGAAATATTAAATCTTACATACTTTTGGCACAACTCTGGGTTATCTGTAATGAACTAAACCTTTTTCCACTCTGCGCTGGCGTCTTTTGTACTCCTTGATTTGACACAGCGGTCTAATTACCGGGCTCGCGCACCAGCAGATGAGACAGGAGCGCGCCGCGTTATACCTGCGCACGAACGTAAACTGATCGGCTCTGATTTTATAAGCCGACTGGCCGAAATAATGCCGAATTATATACATTTGTTTATTGAAATACTCCCACACTTTTGACGACTTTTGGCGTGCTTTTTTTCCCTCACTCGCACCGCTCGCATCATCTGCTTTGCGCTCCGCCATTACGGCAGTGTGACGTAAATATGCGACGCGTCGAAGCATAAAAACGACGTCGACGTATTTACGTAACCGATGACGTCGACGCGTCGTTTCAGCCTTAATATTAACCAAGTATTAATGATATTGTTATTATAAGCACTAACGCAGACAAACTCTTTATAGCGGCGCTATGATAACAAGCGTGTTTACAATTTCAACATGATCGACTGGCGAGGTGTTTCCTCACTTCCATCCATTTTCTACCGCTTATTCTCTTTGGGGTCGCGGGGGGTGCTGGAGCCTATCTCAGCTACAATCGGGCGGAAGGCGGCGTACACCCTGGACAAGTCGCCACCTCATCGCAGGGCCAATACAGATAGACAGACAACATTCACACTCACATTCACACACTAGGGCCAATTTAGTGTTGCCAATCAACCTATCCCCAGGTGCATGTTTTTGGAGGTGGGAGGAAGCCGGAGTACCCGGAGGGAACCCACGCAGTCACGGGGAGAACATGCAAACTCCACACAGAAAGATCCCGAGCCCGGGATTGAACCCAAGACTACTCAGGACCTTCGTATTGTGAGGCAGATGCACTAACCCCTCTGCCACCGTGCTGCCCTTCCTCACTTCCATGCTCCCTAAAAGTTAATTGTGGATCATAAATCATGCCTCTCTTCTCTAAAGTACATGGCTGAGGACGTACTCCGACAAGTTGGTAAACTTTGACAGCCAATTACGACACGAAAAGGTTGCCTCCCTGCCACACCATTTTTTCGCAAAGATTATGAGACATTTTTCGTCTTAACGGGAATATATGAACAGCAGACCTTGCACAGTAAGTGATTACTGCAGCAATAAAAAATGTTGTGATATGGAAAAAAAAGGCAAGCGTTGTGATGCGTTTTTGAAATTAATGCGGTGCGTATGCTAACAATGATCAAAATACGTAATTATTAAATGTTATAAATGTGCCCGTTACTACATTACATATATACTTACATCTTGTAAATAAACCCTAATGGAGGTGTTTGGATGTTTTGTAAGGGCTTTATAGGCAGAATTGAGCAGCTCCCATAGGCTCCTTTGTTAATGAATTAATATTTCAGGTATGTAAATAAATATTTAAAGAATATTTCATATCACAATATATCTGCGGCTTATGGTACGGTGCGGCGAATATATGTAGGAATATTTATTTTCTTCTAAAATTTGGTGGGAACGACTCTATAGCCCAAAATTTATGGTGTATTGTGTGCCAATCTAAACAATTTTTTTTATAATATAACTTGGTTAAAAATGTTGGTGTGTGTACAAGTACTTTTTGAGCACATTTAACAATATTGTGGTAATAATAACGGTTATAATCTTGGTGACATTAACCGTGATATCACATTTCCATATCGTGACATCCCTATGTCAAATAGTCAGCCCTCTGACACTGAAAAAAAAGGAAAAGCTTGTCGCTGGTGCGATATTCATATTTCAAAGTGTGTATTGGATGTACATGTTGATATATTGTTATTTAATTGGACTAATTCAAGCACTAAGTCAAATCAAATCCATCAAGTTGTTCATTTTAACACTTATAAAAAGGGTTTGAGCTGGTGTCACTCAAATACCATAGCTCTTCACTTATGATTTGCATAGCTCTTCACTTCTAACTTACATAGCTCTTCACTTATAACTTACATAGCTTTTCGCCCATAGAATGAAAACAGTTTGCAAAATTGCTTTAATTCTTAGGTTTGCAAATTAGATTAAGGAACGACCACCAGGACAAAGACAAACATTTCTGTGATAGAGCTAAGCAATAGTAGTAAAGACAGCGGTGAAGCAAATAAAAAAAGCTCCTTACAACTTGTATTGCAGAGTGTTTCCAGTGCGGAAGAGAGGAGCCAAAGGCACTGCAGATATATGTTTGAGTGCATCTGTGCAGACAGTAGCCTCTCATACCCCTTCCCCCTGTCTCCACTGCGCTTCATCTACATTTACAAAAACACAAAAAATGTGATCAATAAGTCTTTGCACAGCCACCAGAACGGTAGAGGGACAGATAGTAAAAACAAAACACAATCCGGAGGAAAATAGGGTTTTTATCTTTCCTACTCGTTCTAACTTTCATTATAGAGACTGCAGCACTCAAAGTCCTAGACAGCTCATCTTGTTGCAATGTGTTTGGGCTGAAATCCTACAAAAAAAGGCTTAGGGATTTTTTTTTTTTTTACTAAAAATAACACTGCAGACAGAAGGGCTCTTTTCTAAAAAAGCCAGACTCAAGTATAGAGCTGAGACGAATTTAACCCACATGCTGTGTTCCTGTGGAGCCCGGTGGCTCCTCTGATGCCAGGTCCACTGCTCGGCTAACTTTCTAGCATGTCAGCATAAACTCTACGGAACCACAATGACGATACATGTGCACTCAAGTACACACAAGCTACAGGCAGACACACGTCAGACTCGAAGACTGTTCTGTTGACATAGAGACCTCCTTATCCTACACGCACACACACACACACACACACACACACACACACACACACACACACACACACAGAGAGACCACCAACTCACACTCCTCCCCCTTCCTCCAGTGACACTGAAGAGTGATGAGACCCAGACTCTTGCTCAGACTTGAAGTCTATCTTGGTCTCATAACTGCGGTTCTCTTGTTAATGACAGACTATGTAACCTGATTCTGTGCGTGCACACACACACACACACACACACACACACACACACACACACACACACACACACACACACACACACACACACACACACACACACACACACACACAAAAAACCCCCATCCCCATCTCTCTTAGGGTTTCTGAAGCCAACCACTTCCCTTCACTAGCATATTGTTCATACCCAAAACTGCAGGCTACTTCTGACCGTCAAGTTATTCTGCATACCAACCAAATACCATTGATTTTAAACCAAGCCCCGCCCACACCGTGAACATGGCATGCTTGTATTATGCAATTTTTTGTGATTATACACTGTGAAAGAACATGGCGGGAGACAATCCAAGAAAGATTGTGTTTACATGACAACAACCCTCAAATACTTTGCAAAGTAATGAGATGTAATTGCACTTTTTCTTGAAAATGTTGTAAGCACCAACGCTACAAAACTGCTATTTTATGCTATGACTGTTTTGAATTTACAACAACACAGAACACTTTTTTTAATTTTATTTTTGTATTATTTTTTTTATGCTGTCCAGCTACTCAGGCAAACCATATAGTTGATGTAGATGCCCATATCGGCTGTACAAATTTACTTTACAAAAGAGAAGTGTGGGGTACTTCTCTTGTTGCCTTATTTGTATTTTACTTTATTAAATGGATTTAGATTATTATTTGGTGCAGCCGGGCCGGAGCAGGAGGGGATAGAAAGAGAAAAAAAGGAAGACAGAGAGACAACAACAACAGCAAACACAACAATAACAATAACAACAACAGAACGACATCAGCAAATAGGATATGTACAAATGTGATGGTAAAAGTGATAGCAAAGAAGCAGTAAGTGAAATAAATATTAATAATACAGAAATGACAATGAACATTATTACACTACAAATGGAGCAATACAAATACCAATAGAAATAGCACTATTGATAATGAATAATAACAATTACCTCTATTATCAACAACATAATTGTTTCAAATGCAACAATACATATATGTAAAGATGACTTGAAATACAAAAGAAAGCAGATACATGGAGGGGACCAAAGAGAAGCCAACTAATATAACCTTATAGATTGTTATAGTAACACAAAACACTTACGGTAATAGCACTGTGTTTCTTCTCCATTTACCCGTCCTTTCATACATTTGCGATGTTGCAATCGTGCCAATTCACACAAATTCAGCCAATCCTCACACTTTTTCGCATTCTTGCATTTGACCGCAAATTTGACTTGGACCGTTGGCACATGGGTCATTAGATTTACACATATTTAATTCCTTAACAGATTAATTCATGAAAGGGGAACTGCACGTTTTGGGGGGAATTTTGCCTATCGTTCACAATCAGTATGAGACACAAAAAGACGGCTGTAGGGATGATGTTCGAAACCGGTTCTCCCGGTTGTTCGATAAGAAAAGAACCGTTCGATAAGAAAAATACCGATTCATTGGACTCGAATCCCTTTTTGAGAACCGGTTCCCGTTATCGAGGCCACTATAGTAAAGAAAAATAGTTGGTTCTTTATTCAAATCTCTGGGAACGAATCCCGTCCCACAGGAAATGCCCTGTGGGACATCACAGGAAATGACGTAGCTCAGTCATTCGGCGGCAGATACAGAAGCAGCAACAACAATGGGTCGGAAAAAATGCCTCAAGGCATGGCTTCATTTAACAAAAAATTACGACGAGGAAACGGCTATCTGCAATTATTGCTAGGCTTCGCTCTCATGTAAGGGGGGAAGTACAACAAGCATGATGAAACATGTTCAGGCTGTACATAACCTGAAGGTTAGAGAAAGGTGTCGTGGAGAAACGGCGACAGAGATGACGAAGCAAACCCCTCTTCCTCTGCTTCAACCTGCAGCGCCAATTCCAGTGATAGTGCTGGTGAGTAACTAATGTTAACTGTTGCCAGTTAATTTCCATATCTGCTCACTCGTAGCCTTTAGGCTAAAATAAGGTTACCTCTTATGTCAACGAGGACTGCCGTAAAGTTAGCTGGACTAACGTTACCTAAGCATAGTCAGTGGCTAAAGGTAACGTTAACGTTAGCCTTTTTGTATGTGTCTGATAACGTTAACGGTATCTTGTAGCCTATATCACTCCAGAGTTTGCAGGTCTGTCTAATAAACTAGTGCTTTCTTTCTTTCTTTAGTTTATTTTGTACATGAACACACTTACAGCATAACACATCACAGTTTCATATCATTTCACTTTCCATCATGTCCGAAAAGGAGTAGGAAGAAGTAAAGCTTATTTAATCCTACCCCTTTCCCACTTCAGAGCATTTACAAATATATACATCATTTACTGACCTTTTTATAATAAAATAACATCTGTGAATTAGTGTATACAACAGTTTTGTAATATGTAATTAATTAATTCAGTCATTATTAATATACTGAGATGAAGAATATCTTATTTTCAATAAGGTTGAAAGTATTTCTCATAATTCTTCTTTGTACTTTGTAAGCACTATTAATTTGAACAACCTTTTAAAGTAGATCATATCAGTACACTGTTTAACTTCATTACTTAATCCATTCCATCATTTAATTCCACATACTAATGCTAAAGACTTAATAACAGACACCCTAGTCTTCACATTCAGCTAATTTCCTCCCTAATTCTATGCTGTGTCTGTCCCTCATTTTCCCTCCAGGACAAGGACGTGCAGTCATTCCTGGAGGAGGCCACACTGATGGACCCCAGAAGGATGTTCCAATAGCAGCAGAAGTGCACTTTTTGGAGAGCTGTATTATTTTCAGTTTCGTGCCCAAAGGATTGATTTTATTCAACACTATATTATTATTTATACACCTATAGTGATCACAGAGACAGGTTGTTTTTGTGTTACTGTATATATTTGTTTTTCTGAAAAATCCCACTTAATATACTTTGGGTAACAACAGTCAATATTTATTTATTTTATTTTATTTTTTTAGGGGGGTAACAACAGTCAATATTTATTATTATTATTTTCTTATAAAATAAAAGTGAGCTTTTGTTAAACCAAATAGTGTGTGTTTTTTTCCATATACAACAACCTATCTGGATTCGATAAGAGAATCGATAAGGAATCGGTTCGATAAGAGGATTCGATAATGGGCTCGAACTCGATAATTTCTTATCAAACATCATCCCTAGACGGATGTAATTTTTGTTTAATGCATTCTAACTGGTAAATAAACAGAAATAAAAGTCTGCTTACAATGGAACCAATGGGAGGTCCTCTGTTCCGCCAATAAAACCCAATAAATAACAATCCAAAAACAACTAAAAATACTCCATCTACATTTCGGGACTTGAATATCAATATCAAGTACCGTATTTTCCGCACTATAAGGCGCACCTAAAAACCTCAAATTTTCTCAAAAGCTGACAGTGCGCCTTATAATCCGGTGCGCCTAATATATGGACCAATATTGAGCCACAACAGGTCTCGCGACTACGGTAAGCAGCCGCCGACTTCATTTTCCCCCGTAGTCTTCTATAAACCTTCAATTGTGTTGTCTCCTCCCTCTTTGGGGGAGGAGACAACACTATTGAAGGTTTCCTCCCAATAGTAAATAATACAAAATGCATTAATGCGCTACTTAAAAGCACCATGTAAATGTATGCACAGCACCTGGAAAATAAATCACTATCAATCAATATCATAATACAGCTCCCCAAATGAGACATGGAAACCTTTCCTCTGTTGTCTTAGTACCTGTCAGACGAGTCGCTACGCCACCTTGGCCGGTCAGACGTTCTGTTGTTTGGCTACCATGAGCCAGACTCAATGATGCAAGCCACTGAGCGTATTGAACCCACAAACCAGGTGAGTTTACGGATTACAGTTTCTTCAACAGCATCAACAACCAAAGTAGCCCTCTAATCCCATCACTGGCTCCTCTGTATGGGTGGAGGATTGATGATGGTACAGACCTTTTTAAAAGGGTGGCAGGAATACAAAATGCTGATTGAATCGCTAACTATTGCAATATTTTGTCGCAGCCCCGTATCAGATGGAGGTTGAGTTGAAGGCCACGGCCCACTGCAGAGATGAATATGATGTCATTTGTACTTGCACATCTGTGTTTTATCATCACACGTTTCTGACCTGCATATTTGCATATGAACTGTATTTGCATTGGAATTGAAGCAATCCTTGATTGATTGAAACTTTTCACTTCACTTCATCGGCAAACCTTCACTTCATCTTATGTGAATGTTAAAAACACACCATGAAACTTACTGTTAAAATGAAGGAAAAAAAAAGGTTCTCCCTTGGTAATACACACTTCATTCTTTTGGGAGGAATGTCTGCATTGTTTTTTGTCCATATGTGAGGACCTAGGACCTAGGGGGGATGTGCTAGTTCCACTTCATCCCACCATTGAAAATTAGGGGTGCTTACTGCGGTGTTGTAATAAAAGTAATTAGTCTAAAAAGATCTTTGATCTGATCTAACGGGTAGATTGTCCAGATTAGTATTTACTTTTTCAACAAAGGCAAATGTTTACTTTGTTTACAAATGTTTTGTTATTGGCACAGTTTTACCAGGGTTTCCCCTTATATATATATATATATATATATATATATATATATATATATATATATATATATATATATATATATATATATATATATATATATATATATCCGCACTATAAGGCGCACCTAAAAACCTCCATTTTTCTCAAAAGATGACAGTGCGCCTTATAATCCGGTGAGCCTTATATATGGACCAATATTGAGTCAGGTCTCGCAACTACGGTAAGCAGCCGCCGACTTCATTTTCCCCCGTAGAAGAAGCGTGCGGTGCATGTTGGGATATATGACTGCGCAAGACGTGCCGTTTCATTTCCATTTGTGTGTTTATGTAAAGACCCCAAAATGGCTCCTATTAAGGGACACGCTTACGACGCAGAGTTTAAACTCAAGGCGATCAGTCACGCAGTAGAACACGGGAATAGAGCAGCAGCGAGAGAATTTAACATTGTCACTGAACTGCTAGACAACAGCAGCGACACTGACTCGATTAATGACGACTTCGGATGCCGTATCCACCCAACTGTTTAATTCGGACACTGAAGAAGAAGAATTCGAGGGATTCGTGGATGAGGAATAACTTCATAAAGTGAGCTTTACATGTTTATTTTGTGTGTTGTGTAGTGTGACATTAACTTTTGAGCAACGTTGAGTTATTGATATATTGTTATTGCTTTGCACTATTTCGAGTGTTACTATATTGTGATTGCACTAACGTTTGATTTACTGTAACAGTATCACTGTGTTTTTTACGTATTTATTGAATCGAGGAAAGTTCCCCTCCACTACGTGATATAAATGTTGCACTACATGTTATACCTTGCTGTTGTTAAAAGATAAAAGAAATACCACGTCACTGACTTTACCTCGGGGAAAATAATAAAACAGCTGCTTATTCATTTTGGGAGTGAACAGAGTTGTCAGAACGCTGGTTTGTAATCTATTAATAAAGTTTGACTGACCTATCTGACTGTTTTGTTGACATTCCCTTTAGCGCAGCTCCATCTAATGGATGCATAACGTAACCCCAGCCTCTACTGTAGCGTCTATTCTATGCGCCTTATAATGCGGTGCGCCTTATATATGAACACAGTTTTAAAATAGGCCATTCATTGAAGGTGCGCCTTATAATCCGGTGCGCCCTATAGTGCGGAAAATACGGTATGTACAGTATATATATATATATATATATATATATATATATATATATATATATATATATATATATATATATATATATGTACACACACACACATATATATATATATATATACATACAGTATATACACATACATATACCGGTATACACACTTATATGTATATATATGTATATATATATATATACACACACACACATATATATATATATGTATATATATATGTGTATATATATATATATATATATACCGTATTTTCCGCACTATAAGGCGCACCGGATTATTAGCCGCACCTTCTATGAATTACATATTTCATAATTTTGTCCACCAATAAGCCGCCCCGGACTAAAAGCCGCGCCTACGCTGCGCTAAAGTGAATGTCAAAAAAACGCTGCGCTAAAGTGAATGTCAAAAAAACAGTCAGATAGTTCAGTCAAACTTTAATAATATATTGAAAACCAGCGTTCTAACAACTCTGTCCCAAAATGTACGCAAATGTGCAATCACAAACATAGTAAAATTCAAAATGGTGTAGAGCAATAGTAACATAATGTTGCTCGAACGTTAATGTCACAACACACAAAATAAACATAGCGCTCACCTTCTGAAGTTATTCTTCATTCGTAAATCCTTCGAATTCTTCGTCTTCGGTGTCCGAATTGAAAAGTTGCGCAAGCGTGGGATCCAAAATGGCCGGTTCCGTCTCGTAGAAGTAATCGGGAGTCAGTGTCGCTGTTGTTCTGTGAATCCTGCCTTCCGGAAAGCTCGGACCACAGTTGTGACCGAAATATCTGCCCAGGCATTTACGATCCACTGGCAAATGTTGGCGTATGTCGTCCGAGGCTGTCTGCCCGTCTTAGTGAAGGTGTGTTCGCCTTCGGAGCTGTGTGAAAAAAGCCACCCGGCCTCTTCGCGTAAACTTCCCTTAACCACTCGCTCATCTTTTCTTCATCCATCCATCCCTTCGAGTTAGCTTTTATGATGACGCCGGCTGGAAAGGTCTCTTTTGGCAAGGTCTTCCTTTTGAATATCACCATGAGTGGAAGTTAGCATGGCAAGCTAGAACCACAGTGAAGGATGACTTCTCATTCCCTGTGGAGCGAATATTCACCGTACGTGCTCCCGTTCCACAGTGCGGTTCAGTTGCTGTGAAATACGGTAGTAATCCGTGTGCGGATGGAGAGATTGCGTCTTTTTATGAACCGGATCGTTTAGTAGGAGCCATTTTGTGGTCTTTACAGATGTAAACAGGAAATGAAACGTACGGTGATATCCGCGCGTTTTTTCTTCTTCTTCCGGGGGCGGGTGAAGCGCTTCCTGTTCTATGGGGGCGGGTGAAGCGCTTCCTGTTCTATGGGGGCGGGTGCTTTCCTTGGCGGTTGCTTGCGTAGAAGAAGAAGCGCTTCCTGTTCTACCGGGAAAAAAGATGGCGGCTGTTTACCGAAGTTGCGAGACCGAAACTTTATGAAAATGAATCGTAATAAAGCGCACCGGGTTATTAGGCGCACTGTCAGCTTTTGAGAAAAATTGTGGTTTTTAGGTGCGCCTTATAGTGCGGAAAATACGGTATATATATATATATATATAAACACATATATATGTGTGTATGTGTATATATATATACTGTATATACATATACACATTATATATATATACACATATATATATATATATTACACATACATACATACATACATACATATATATATATATAAATACATATATATATATATATATATATATATATATATATATATATATATATATATATATATATATACATATATAAATACATATATATATACATATATATATATATATATATATATATATATATATATATATTAGGGGTGTAACGGTACACAAAAATTTTGGTTCGGTACGTACCTCGGTTTAGAGGTCACGGTTCACGGTCTTCCAGCTCTGGCTTTTACATGTTGTCCTAGCCCGGTCGCTGCTAGCATGTGTACTCGAACCCCCCGTACCGAAACGGTTCAATACAAATACACGTACAGTTACACCCCTAATATATATATATATATATATATATATATATATATATATAGATATATACACACACACACACACACATATGTGTATATATACACATACATACATGTGTATATATATACACATATACATACACACACATATCTATACGTATATGTGTATATGTGTGTGTATACATACACTTTATTACATATACACACACACACACACACACACACACACACACATATATACATATATGCATATATGCACACACACACACACACACACACACACACACACATACATTAATGTATACACACACGCACACACACACACACACACATACAAGATGTCTAAATTTGGCTGTAATAATGTATCTTTGTGAGTTTTACTTGGAGGGAGGAATAAATGTTTGACCGTAAGCTCGTTGTTCACAAGACAAAGTTTGGACATTAATAGATTAGCCAAACACTTTGGTAACCATAGGAAGCGCTGCTTCATGCAGACAAAGGACGGGGGAGAGTGGGCGGGGCAGTGACAAGACTGACACCCCCATGTAATATCACTGTTCTGCAGAACTTTGTTGAAGAAAGTTCTGCAAAATAGTGATATTGTATCAATAAGTGGATGTGTCTTATCCTTTTGCTTTTATTTTTCACTGTGTTTGTTGCATCTTTGTTGCTCTCGCTCGATTTTAAAAGATGTCTATCAAGGCGGTGGTTTGGGAAGTAGAGGAGCAACGTTGACATATTCTCAATATTCAGTGTTTTATTGTTCATAGTTAATACTGTAAATCACATCCTATATTTTATGTACATTCTGACTGTCATATAATTCAGTAAAAAACTAAAGTTCATTCTGTTTTTGAGATGGTCTTTTTAATTTTTTACTGAAAAGACACTTAGAATGTACATGAAAATTCATAGAATTTTCCGGAAAAAAAGTTTACACTAATACAGAAACTCACAATAATGTCTGATAAAGGGCTATTAACGTTTTGACAGACCACCTCAAAAACGGAATGGATCTTTAAACGGTAATCTATGCAGATTTCAACCATTGATATACTTTGTTCAAGACGTATGGTAATTTGAAAGCAACACTGCACATCGTAATGGTGGCTAGAGTTTCAATACGAAGGGTCTAAAAAAATTTTTTTTGGAAACGTCCAGTGGGTCGGATTGAAAATCTTAACAGGCCGGATGCAGCCCGTATTTTACCCAGGTCTTTTTTAATGTGTGGCACCTTGAGACAAGACTATGTTGATTGACAGTCAAAAAGTAACCTGTCATCCTTCACTTCCGCAGTTTTATGCATTTTCATGAATAAAACATACAAATTGCCAATCGAATCGCATTTGCAATTTTGGCAAAATCGCAGTTTGGTTTGTCCTCAAAATTGTGCAGCCCTAAAAAGATCGTGTAGTACCAGGATTTGCCAAGGGAAAAGCGCCAAGTCAGCAGTGGAGAATGCAAAACACAAACCAAATATATTGTATAAATAATTGATTAAGAGGTTTGTCAATATAGAGAAGCTATAATAATGAAAAGTGGCTCATCCATGTTGGCCCTGCATCAGATGTGTAATCAAGTATGAACACAATCAAGTAATCCCCAGACAAAGTTGATTAATGGGTGCCTGGGGATGCAGGGGGGGCTCCAACTGTTGATTCCAACACCTTAGTGTGAGACATTGCGGTTCGCACATCTTTTAATCAGCACGGAATTGTTGCAGCTAAAAGGAACACCTCCCTTAATGAAGTTGCATGCCCCATTATCACCATTTTTATGTGTCTCATCTCATTGAAGTGTACTGCAAATATATATTTTTATAGTACTTATTTGTTTGATAGGGAAATCACAATACAGGTAATGAGAAAACAGACACTTTTTTTGTCTCCCCCCCAAAAAAATAAGAGTAAAATAATAGCACCCCCTCCCACCCCGCGTCCTACATTTCAGTCACAGTGGGTAGCAATGTACTGCCTTCCTCTTCACCACAAGCAGATAGAGAATCACAATAACTGACTAAAAGGGGAAAAAAAGTAACAACAAAAATAAAACTCACAAACATACAGAGAAGTGTCACTGAATAAAAACAACAACAACAAAAGAAAAACAGAGTTGAGGTAATTGAAAAGGGTTATTGTCAACAGTGAGTGTCACATTTATCCTATAGTGTCTTTAATTTAGCTATGTAACTAACTATGCAGCCCCAGGTCAAGTCAAATTGTTTTGGTGTACCCCTCAGATTATATTAAATGTTCTCTAAATCTAAGAAAAAGATGAGGTCTTTAGGCCATAGGGAGGCCTTGGGGGCAAACTGTGATTTCCACTCCAATAGAATCCTTATTCAAGCTATTAATAATACTATCCCTAAAAGTCTGCTTAATTTTTTGACAGTTTAGTGGAATTCCAAAAATAGCCAATTCTGCACAGGGTGTCAATTTAAAATTTAGTGCATCTGCAAGATGTTTAAAAATATTAGTCCAGTAGGCTTTCAGACAGGGACAGGACCAGAACATGTGTGTCATGTTTGCAGGAGTCAATTGGACAGTGATTACATGTGTCTGCAATATTGGCATACATTTTGGAAAGTTTAGCGTTAGTGAAATATATGCGATGGACAACCTTAAACTGTATAAGATTAATAAGCTTTGAACAAGATGTGCTATTTATTTATCTGTATCAAATGCAGATTTCCAGTCATGGTCATCCAAAACTTTGCCAAATTCTGCTTCCCAGTCATTTCTAATTTTGTCAAGAGATGTCTCTTTAAGATGGGAATTTAGGATGGAAATTATAGAAATTATCTCTTTCTGATTTGTGGGGATTTCCAAGAGTGTGTCTATTACAGATTGAGGTGGACTACCGGGAAAAGAGCTGTTATTTGATTTAGCAAAGTTACGGATTTGAAAATAACGAAATAGGTGAGAGTTAGGGAGATTAAACTTTTCACGTAGTTGATTGAAGCTAGCGAAGACATTGTTAATACAAAGGTCCCTTAGGCTATGTCTATACTAAGCCGGATAACCCCTTAAACGAATAATTATTTAGCCTAAGCCCCGTTTCAGCCACCCTAAACCAGCGTTTAAGGTCCCCTTCCTCTGACAAATTTTTACACAGGTAAGTCAGCCGTGTATTTCATGAATCTCATTCATGAAGCTTTGTATGGACTCATTGATCGTTTACAAACTGAGTTCGGAGAGGAAGTGACGTCAGAAAGACCGCGCCCCACACAGGAAGTGACGTCAGAAAGAAGGCGCCACAGCCAGCTTCATAATAAAGCGGTTTCGTAACTCGGAGCTAACCACTGGAAAGATGGAGGCGAGTCATCCAGACATGCCCGTGTTTCTCATTCTTCTCCATGTACAGACGCGTGTGGAAATCACACATGAATACCTTAAGAGGAAAAACTACGGAAAACAGCGAATGCATTTGGACTGGCAAAGCAGACTGTATCAGTTATTGTCCGCCATGTATGTCGCGGACTCAACGTCTAGGTCCAGACTATAAAAAGTCACCAAAAAGGAATGGACAATGAAGGTGAAGGCAAAAGAGTGAGGAGTGTCCTGACCAGGGGCCGTATTTAGCAAGCGTCTTAGAATTACTCCTAAGACGTCTGCTAAGAGTTGACTTATGAGTAAAGAAATTCTTCGCTGAAAGCTGCACTTAAAAGTTAGTTATCAAGAGTCTTACTCACACTTTCAGTGAAGTGTAGGACTGAATCTTAAATGTCACACTCAGAGCTGAATTACGACATTACTATGTGCCGTAAACGGAATTTTAGGTGACGTCATTTCTGTGTCCATAGAAATGACCAATCACGGAAGGGAATCCCTTGTCTAAGAATAAAGAAATATCTTAGTGGACAATGGGAGTGTATATTTTGACAATAAACTACAAAATAATACAAAACAAACAAACAATATTGGCAATGAATCAAAAATAAATGTTTCCTTTTCTTTCCAATTCATTTTCCCAGTGGCGAGATATCGAAGCATTGTGATGACCTTTAGTTCTGCTGTGAAAGCTCTGCTGCGTGATGTTGCTGATGAGATGACGCCCCTTATTAAATTTGTGACAAAAATAATACCCGCTCTGTCTAAACGATACCGTTTGATCAGCTGCTCGTCATCAAACAAAGCCAGGACATCCTTCCGCTCCCTGAACGTTCGCGCACGTCTCTCTCGCCTCAGTGCCATCCCCCGCTGGCAACTCCTAACCACTTAGGAGACCAATTTTAAATGTGCTTTATAAATAAAGTTGATTTGATTTGATTTGATTTAAATATCGTGGAGAGTAGGAGTGATTCTTAGACTTAAGAAAGTTGATAAATAGCTTTTATTCTTAAGTTTGAGAGTAGGACTACATTTCGCAAATTCTCAGGACTTAAGTGAAAAATGGCACTCTAAGACGCTTGATAAATACGGCCCCAGATATCTAGATCCCCAGATTGATTGATGTAAAATGTTCTTTATCACATTGTTTACGTGTCTAATAAATATTTGATTAATTTATGATGTCTCAGGTGTGATTCACTACAATAGGGCCACACAGCCACTGGATTCCAGTTCATTGAAATACCACAACACTGGATATTGTTCAGATAAATTGCATTTAAGAACTTGCACACAAAGCAACACTGGAGGTGACTATGATGTGCGCATTTTCTGCGCATACTTATTAGGTCGCGTTGCGCCGCCGGAGGAGGGGGTTAGGGGGTCTTAGGCCCTGTTTACACTAAGATACTACATACTACAATAAGGTTATCCAGGGTAAATCACACCTAACCTTATCCGTGTCCACACACAACAATGCCACCGTTTAAGACCCCCGCCCCTCTCCGTCCGCCGGCGCAACGCGACCTAATATGTATGCGCGAAAAAAAAAAAAAAAAAAAAGCGTCCATCTGCTCCAAGCTCTCCAGTAGATGACTTTACTTCTCTGGGAAGTTATTTAAAAGAGCTATATTGTAAATAGTTTGCTATGCATTTTACATTTCTTTGCTGTTTTATGTGCAAGTTTTTAAATTAAAATGTATCACCTTTGAACAATATCCAGTGTTGTGGTATTTCAATTAACTGAAATCCAGTGTGCTGTGGGGCCCTATTGAAGTCAATCACACCTGAACAATCATACATTAATCAAATCTTTAATCGACATGAGAAAGTAGACAATGCGATAAACTGTTTGGGACACGAGGTGATGGTTCCATCTTTCAGCTGCGCGCTAATGGCGAAGTTAGCGAAGATTCGGGCATCATGCACGCTGCCTGGCCATTTCACATTCACATCCATAAAGCAACATTTGTAGTCACACACTGCCTATCACGATCAAATCCACGGGAGGAAGGGATCAAGTTTTCCAGTAAGTAGAATCACAGCTGACTGTTCAAAAGTTCTCTTGCCGTCTGAGATGTGTCGTATCCCAAATAGCTGCAACCGCCCGTTGCCTTCTCTTAAGGTATTGATTTGTGATTTCCAAAAGCGCCTGTACATGTACAAGAAGGAGAAACACGGGCATGTCTGCACGATCCGCCTCCATCTTTGTTATGAAGCTGGCTGTGTGTGTGCGTTCTTTCTGGGGTCACTTCCTCTCCGAAACTCAGTTTGTAAACGATCAAAGAGCTATAGAGCTGGAGATTCAAGAAATACACGGAGCGCTTACCCGTGAGGAGGGGTACCTTAAACGTCGGTTTAGCGTGGCTGAAACGGGGCATAGAGCCAGCTCCAGCTCGTGGTGCCCAAGACGAGACTTAAAACCAGGGGAGACAGGGCCTTCTCTGTGGTCGGCCCTAAACTCTGGAACACTCTGCCCCTCCATGTTCGAACTGCTCCCACAGTGCAGTGTTTTAAGTCTCGTCTTAAGACCCACTTTTATTCTCTGGCTTTTAACACTACGTGAGTTGTGTGGTCCTCTGTGTTTTTAAATTTAGATTTTTATTTATTGTTTTATATGGTTTTACCCTTTAAAATCGTTTTAATCATATTTATTTTCATATTGATTTTTATATTGGTTTTATGTTGATCTATTTTTTTGTTTTTATTCAGTCATTGGTGGAGCTAAGGATAATATTTAAATATTGTTTTTACAAACGTTTGTAATATTGTTGTGCAGCGCTTTGGAAACATTTGTTGTTTGAATGTGCTATACAAATGAAGTGGATTGGATTGGACTTAGACTGAATAATTATTCGTTTAAGGGGTTATCCGACTTAGTGCAGACACGGCCTGAATCAGCACAATTATCTCGGAATTGTTGCAGCTAAAAGGAACACCTCCCTTAATGGGGTTGCACGCCCCGTCATCACCATTTTTATGTGTCTCATTAATTGTTTAATTGTTTGTATATAGTATATAATTGGTACAAAGGTTTAACTAACACGTACAAGGATATTTGTACATGTTTTTACTGTAGACATGGCCTGAATCAGCACAATTATCTCGGAATTGTTGCAGCTAAAAGGAACACCTCCTTTAATGAGGTTGCACGCCCCGTCATCACCATTTTTATGTGTCTCATTAATTGTATAATTGTTTGTATACAGTATATAATTGGTACAAATGTTTAACTAACACGTGTACAAGGATATTTCACATGTCTTTACTGTGTGTATAATTGAACAGTGTTTATGTTGTGTACAAGGTGTATTTATAATGTGTTGTGCAAAAGAAATGTCATAATTTTTTGGAAGCTCATCTTGTATTTGACATTGTTTATAGGGTTAGGCGCAATAAGAGCAGTACAAGTACCTGGGAGTCCACTTGAACAGCAGACTGGACTGGAAGGACAACTGCAAAGCTGTTTACAAGAAGGGCATGAGCAGACTCTTTTTCCTGAGGAAGCTTAGGTCCTTTAATGTGTGCAGCAAGCTGTTGGAGATATGTTATCAGTCTGTTATGGCCAGTGCCCTGTACTTTGCAGTGGTTTGTTGGGGGAGCAGCACCAGCAAAATGGACTCAAACCGGATTGATAAACTGATCCGGAAAGCCGGCCAAACTATTGGCACGCAGTTGGAGGCGTTTGTGTCAGTGAGGGACAGGAGGACACTGGACAAACTGCTGGCCATCATGGACAATCCAGCCCACCCACTCCACCTGACATTTAAAGGGGAACATCATCACCAGACCTATGTAAGCGTCAATATATACCTTGATGTTGCAGAAAAAAGACTATATATATATTCAACCGATTTCCGAACTCTAAATGGGTGAATTTTGGCGAATTAAACGCCTTTCTATTATTCGCTCTCGGAGCGATGACGTCACGTTGTGACGTCACATCGGGAAGCAATCCGCCATTTTCTCACTTTCGTCGGAGGGTGTAACAACACGAACAGGGACGGATTCAAGTTGCACCAGCGGCCCAAAGATGCGAAAGTGGCAAGAAATTGGACAAAATTTGTTCAAAATACGAGGCTGTGGGGAAAGCCGAGGAAAAGGTCAGTCGTTTTTTCCGCACACTTTACCGACGAACGCTATGCTACGACAGAGATGGCAAGAATGTGTGGATATCCTGCGACACTCAAAGCAGATGCTGACATCAACTCCAAAACTGGACAGATCAGCTTTCAGGAAAAGAGAGCGGATGAGGGTATGTCTACAGAATATATTAATTGATGAAAACGTTATTCATTACTCGCGGTTTTACGTAAATTATTATACATAAACTGTGTTTACCAATAATTTAGCTTAAAAACATTTATTTTTTTCAATCATTCGAGTACATTCAGGTAGTCTTTTGTAATGCAGTATTTTGTGTCTATTTAGGTATGGTTAACCTGAGTGCTGAAATCGTGGAAAAATATATGTTCTTAGCGCGCCTGAAATGGGCTGTCTGCACTCTCAAAGTGCATGTTGTTGCCAAATGTATTTCATATGCTGTAAACCTAGTTCATAGTTGTTAGTTTCCTTTAATGCCAAACAAACACATATCAATCGTTGGTTAGAAGACGATCGCCGAATTCTTCCTCGCTTTCTCCCGTGTCGCTGGCTGTCGTGTCGTTTTCGTCGGTTTCGCTTGCATACGGTTCAAACCGATATGGCTCAATAGCTTCAGTTTCTTCTTCAATTTCGTTTTCGCTACCTGCCTCCACACTACAACCATCCGTTTCAATACATGTGTAATCTGTTGAATCGCTTAAGCCGCTGAAATCCGAGTCTGAATTCGAGCTAATGTCGCTATACCTTGCTGTTCTATCCGCCATGTTTGTTTGTATTGGCATCACTGTGTGACGTCACAGGAAAATGGACGGGTGTATATAACGATGGTTAAAATCAGGCACTTTGAAGCTTTTTTTAGGGATATTGCGTGATGGGTAAAATTTTGGAAAAAACTTCGAAAAATAAAATAAGCCACTGGGAACTAATTTTTAATGGTTTTAACCCTTCTGAAATTGTGATAATGTTCCCCTTTAAGGGACAGCGGAGCTCATACTCCAACAGGCTCCTTCAACTTCCTTCCCGCACTGTGCAATTCAAGAACTCCTTCATTCCACACTCCATCCAGCTGTATAATCACTCACCATACAGCAAAAGATGACATCTGCCTATTACCTGACACCTGAC
Source organism: Nerophis lumbriciformis (assembly GCF_033978685.3). NCBI lineage: Eukaryota > Metazoa > Chordata > Actinopteri > Syngnathiformes > Syngnathidae > Nerophis > Nerophis lumbriciformis. Next base: position 19,837,145 of record NC_084560.2, on the reverse strand, counting down.
ATGTTAGCTACTTCTCTTTGTTTATAATGTCTATTTTCTATTTCCTGCTGGATCTACTCTCTATTTTATGCTGCTGCTGTCACATATACTGTATATACTGTAATATTGTACATGGTCGTTGGTATATATTGTAGGGATGTCCCGATCCGATATTTGGATCGGATCGGCCGCCGATATTTGCCAAAAAATGCGTATCGGCAAGACATGGGAAAATGCCGATCCAGATCCAGTTTATTAAAAAAAACTCCGGTCCGTGTTTTCCAACGCACCGATTTAAATAATACATTCCACTTTTCTGCTGCTCCCTAATTTCCGTTCCGCATTTTCCAGCACACCTTCAACACATCTACAGGTCTGTGGATTCTCACGCAGTTGCTTTTAGCTGCTGGCATTACACAACAGGCTCTTCTCACTCTTTTCTGTGTCTCCCTTTCACAGACAGCGAGCGCACCTTCTTACACACGTCACATACTGTCACGTCATACGTCATATACTGTCACGTCATATGTCACATACGTATACGTCCTCTCCCAGCAGAGAGGTAGCAGCATGGCTAACGTTAGCGGTGATGCTAGCGCAGCCGCTAAGGTGCGCGCCTGTGCAATTGCGCACGGCAAATCTATGCCACGCACAAAATCAAATAAAAAAATAAGTGCATAACAATTTTCGACACACGGACACGACAGAGAAAACAGTTTTCGTCATTATTGTTCAAATATTGTAACGTCTGCCGAGACGCTTATCTCCGTTCGGTGCCACACGTCCACACCATCAAAATGCAGAGGCAAACATTTCCAGATCAACACCGTATGAAAAAAATAGTGATTTTTTAGTTGTGATTTCCTTCTCTGCATGAAAGTTTAAAAGTAGCATATATTAATGCAGTATGAAGAAGAATGTTTTAATGTAGACACATAGAATCATCATACTGCTGTGATTATATGCATCAAGTGTTCATTCAAGGCTAAGGCAAAATATCCACATATATATGGTGTATCGTGACATGGCCTTAAAATATCGCAATATTAAAAAAAAGGCCATATCGCCCAGCCCTAGTTCAATGATGCCATTTCTGTTTGTCATGTATAATTTTGTCTATTTTGTGTTTATCCTTGAATAAACAGGTCAGTTTCTTGTTACCAACCATTGTGTATTATTCAAACTCCCCTAATTCAGCTGGCTAGTTGTTATCAAGAGTACTAAAACCCTTTTCAACATGATTCTGACAACTAAGTAGGCTAAATAACTTTAAACTTTAATACATGCTTGGATAGGCCAGTATCGGTCAGTATCGGTATCGGATGGGAAGTGCAAAAACAATATCGGTATCGGCTCGGAAGTGCAAAAACCTGGATCGGGACATGCCTAATATATTGTATATATGTTATAGACATAATATAATATATCTGTATATATATTATTCTGTACACATATGTATATATTCGTATATATGTTAGATTTTTTTATCGCTATATTAGTCTATTTATACCTGCATTGTCCTTTCCATCATTGCAACTGGGCTACTGTGTTGAACAATTTCCCTTGTGGATCATTAAAGTTTGTCTAAGTCTAAGTCTCTAAGTCTAATAAGTGTTCAACTTCAGCCTTAACCCTTTCGGTCTGCAACATTTTCAATTTATGAATGTACACCTGTTTGTTCGTATAACACGGTTTGTTTATTTTGTTGACCACTGACTGTACTGTACTGCAAATGTGCACCAACATTTAAAGTTGTGCATGCCTAAAGGCTGCTCTAACTCAATGAAATCATGAGCTGCTGCTTCTTCATCATCATCCTCCCCCTCCTCCTCCTCCTCCTCCATCACTGCAGGACTGCGATTGTGATGTTAAAAAAAAGTGCCCAGCGTGGGATGATGACACACAGACCCACGCACACACACATACACACGACCCTCCCAGTGGTGTGTTTGCATGACAATGCACTTGCAAGTCACAACTTGTTGCCATGTTTTAAAGCCCAGACTATAGAATTACGCGACACAAATAAACTAATTTCGTGTGTTTTTAAGTGGTATGTGTTGACATTTTTCCAGCCAAAGGCACTTAATAATTATCCCGGTAACAACATACAGATTCATGTATGAAAAAGCTTCATGTTTTTAGAGGTCAGCGTTTTAAGGGGAGAACAACTAAGAGGGGGAACATTCTTCCCAAAAACTTCCAACACACACCAAGACGATGTTAAACGACAACTTATATTCCATGTGACACTTACCTATTGGGAGTGTAATGATCCAAGTGCTTCAGGAGGAGTCTTCCATCTTCACCGAGCTCTCACAATAGCGCGTCTGTTCGCCGAAGTCAGTCCGAGACACTGCGGCTACATGGCGCCAACATTCTCCCACCGTCGCTTCGTACCGGTCACACTTTCACCTCGCGTCTCTGCTCATACGAATGCAAAACGGAGACATTTTGAGAGCACGTCTACGTAGCGGCGCCGTCCGGACTTCTCAACTCTGAAGGCGGCGCATTGGCGGAGGAGGAGGGGAAGAAAATGTAGTAAGCAGGACTGAGTGAAGCAGGAAGTTGCTGGTAACGCGGTTACCCACAATGCGCAGTGTCACCCGTATAAGGTTTCCGGTCAGCCCTTTCAAAATAAAACAAAAACCGGAAACAGGAACGTAAAACGTGACACGTTTCCCACAATTTGTACGACCGTATAACGAGTATTTAAAAAAAAAAAGTTAACTCAAATCATCCGATGGATGTGGAAATAGTATATACTAAAATACTCTACTCAAGTAAAAGTACACTTAAAATTCTGAAATGTTAGCCAATGTAGAGGCCAAGAAGAGGTCAAGAAAAAATAGAAAGTAGCATTACAAAATGTACTCAGAGTCCAGACAATTTAGGTTTGCTGCAAAAAAACAACAAAAAAACGTCTCAAGCCAGGTGTTCTTTAATAAAGAATTAAAAAAGTTACAAATACTTTACACATGAAAAAAAAAGCTAAACAGTAAGAAACCATAACAGTATGTCCAAAATGGATCCCAATTAATTGTAATCAATATTATAATATTTTGATTTAAAAAAATTAAAATTAAAATGTATATATGTATATACATACATATATATATATATATATATATATATATATATATATATATATATATATATATATATATATATATATATATATATATATATATATATATATATATATATATATGGGCAAGGTTTCTGTTGTTTATCCGTTATACCAGGGGTCGGGAACCTTTTTGGCTGAGAGAGCCATGAAAGCCAAATATTTTAAAACGTATTTCCGTAAGAGCCATATAACATTTTTTAACACTGAATACAACTAGATACGTGCATTTTTAAGTAAGACCAAAATTTTTACAGTATAATAAGTCTCCTAAAATTTTTCATAACATTGTTATTCTGAAGCTAACCAATAATAAATAAAATATTTCTTACCATTAATGCGATTTTTTGAACAGGTGCGGGAGAAAACGGATGGATGGATTAAAATGCATGAGAATGTTTGATATTTTGAACGTTATTTTTAACACTGTGATTACCAGCTGAATTATTCATTACTTATCGTGTTAAGCAATGTCAGCTAAGATTTATCTGAGAGCCAGATGCAGTCATCAAAAGAGCCACATCTGGCTCTAGAGCCATAGGTTCCCTACCGCTGCGTTATACAGTGCTCAATACCGGGGTTGAGCAGAATATACGTTAGGTCAGGAAATAAACACAGAGGCTATATGATCCCTACAAGCCTGTTTCGCAGGTTTCAGATTTTATTTATAATAAAAATAAATACATTTTATTTTATTTTATTCATAAAAAAACCTGCAAAACAGACTTGTAGAGATGAAATAGCCTCTGTGTTTTTTCCTGACCTAATGTATATATATATATATATATATATATATATATATATATATATATATATATATATATATATATATATATATATATATATATATATATATAAAATTTCCCTTTTTTTTTTCAATTAATCATTATTTTGAACTAGGCAAGAAAGCATTTAGGTTTTCAGCACCGATGGCTTGGAATAACCTACAATCGAATATTAAACTTCAAACCCTTGTTACATTGAATGAGTTTAAAGCTTCTGTGAAAGGACTGCAGTCTACTTTGTCTGTATGCACATGTGTCATGTGAGCAAGTTTTAATGTTGCAAATGTGATGTTTTATGTGTTGTTTACTGTTTTTAACGTAACCTTGCTGCTGCCCTCTTGGCCAGGTCTCCTTTGGAAAAAAGATCTCTGATCTCAATGGGATTTTTACCTGGTTAAATAAAGGCTAAATAAATAAATAAAAAAAGTTCTGGAACATCATGTGACGGATTTCCCCCAATTCCCAGTGAAATTGTAAAGTTTTAGTAGATTTTAATTAGGCGGAAAGAGTGTATACTAAAATATTGTACTCAAGTAAAAGTACAGTTAAATTTCAGAAATTTTCCAGGCTGAGTCAAGAAAAAAATAGAAAGTGGCATTTCAAATGTACTTAAACCAGGTGTTTTTTAATGAAACATTTTTTTAAAAATGACAAATACACACCAACAAATGAAAATAGTAAGCAAAGTAACTGCACGTCCAAAATTGATTAAAATAACATTTTTTTTAACAAAACAAACAAAAAAAAAAAAACGTTTTTTTTAATTTTTATATATTAAAATATATTTTCTAAAACGCCATGTAACTGATTTCTTTTCTCATTTCCACCTGATTTTATTGTAGACGATAATAGTTTAGTGTTTAGTAATTTTTTTCATGTTTAAAAAGCGATTTCATGAATAATACCATTCAATCAAAACACAAAGCAGCAAATTCAGGATTATGCATATAGCATATTTTTTTTTTTTACAATTAATAGAAATCATTTTCTGAAAAGTCACGTGACAGATTTTAATGTAAATGACAAAGATTAAGTATTTAGTCTCATTTATGTATAAAAAGCCATTTCATGAGTAATACTACTAAATCAAAACAACGAAGTAGCGAATTACGAATGATGTAATAGTGTATGCACTCAGTAGAGGGCGCTGTTGTCCTGATTTATATTCCTGATAAAGGCTGTTAGGCCGTCAGGGTGAAAGCACATTTTTTTATATTATTATAACAACAATTACAAACAATATAGCAAATACAAATCAGTACTAAACTTGTTGGCTGTATTAGCAGACCGAGTTACAAATATATTTTTCCATTGTCCTTTATTTTGTATTCATAATTTAAATTATTTTATGAGCATTTTGATCGAGTAAGTTTAATTAATGTACATACTGTATGTGTCAGACATATTAGTGCCATGACATGCGGTATATTTGAACCTTAATCCATGTACATGTTTTGCACTTTAATCTGCTGGCGTTGATATTTCACTTTTATGTGGAAAAAAACCCCAAAAACAAATAAAACTATATGAGGCAATTCCTGGAGGAATTGCGTGTGAATGCTCCAATGCTGAAGTTGAACTGAAATGCTGACATCATGTAGTATGAATGTAAGAATAGTGTGAATGTTGGGACTTGGAATGGTTTGAATTAGATTTAAAAAATGTGGGAGTTGTGGAACTTTGAAAAATGTGCCATTCATTACAATGGAAATTTGGGCATTTCGGGAAAAGCGGGAATTTTTTTGAAATTGTTAAAAAAAAAAAAAATAGAATTTTTTGAATGAGTTGAAATGGTTGGTGTTGGAATTTTTCAAATCGGTTGAGAAATGTTGAAGTAGTTACATTTTTAATTGAGAAATGGTATTATGGGATTCCTGGAATTTTGGGAAAACTGTGAATTTTTCCAGTTCAAAATACAACTTCGTTCTTTGTCCTGATTAAAAGGAATGTTTTGACGGTGGAACGGTTGAAGTGGGTTGAAAAATGTGGAGGAAGTAGTCGATGGTAAAAAGGGTGAAAGAAGGGTTTGAAAAAACGGGAACCCCTGGGAATTCCTGGAATTGTTTTGAACTTGGAAAAACAATCGTTTGAATGCCCAAGAGGAGTGGAATATGTTGGATGTGGAATGGTTTGAATCGGATAAAAAATGTGGGAGTTGTGGAACTTTGAAAAATATCTTATTCGTTTCATTGGGAATTTCATGGAAATTTGGGGATTTCGGGAAAAGCAGGAATTTTTTTGAAATTGTTAAAAAAAAAGTGAATGTTTTGAATGAGTTGAAATGGTTGGTGTTGGAATTTTTCTAATCAGTTGAGAAATGTTGAAGTAGTAACATTTTTAATTGAGAAATGGTATTACAGAATTCCTGGAATTTCGGGAAAACCGGGAATTTTTCCAGTTCAAAAAACAACTTCGTTCTTTGTCCTGATTAAGAGGAATGTTTTGACGGTGGAACGGTTGAAGTGGGTTGAAAAATGTCGAGGAAGTCGTCGACAATAAAAAGGGTGAAGGAAGGGTTTGGAAAAAAACGGGAACCCTGGGAATTCCTGGAATTTGTTTTAACTTGGAAAAAGGATAGTTTGAATGTCCAGGAGGAGTGGAATATGTTGAAAGTGCAATGGTTTGAATTGGATAAAAAATGTGGGAGTTGTGGAACTTTGAACAATGTCCCATTCATTTCAATAGGAATTTCATGGAAATTTGGGAATTTCTGGAAAAGCGGGAATTTTTTAGAAATTGTTGAAAAAAATGTGAATTTTCTGAATTAGTTGAAATGGTTGGTGTTGGAATTTTTCCAATCGGTTAAGAAATGTTGAAGTAGTAACATTTTTAATTGAGAAATGGTATTACAGGATTCCTGGAATTTTGGGAAAACCGTGAATTTTTCCAGTTCAAAATACAACTTTGTTTTTTGTCCTGATTAAGAGGAATGTTTTGACGGTGGAACGGTTGAAGTGGGTTGAAAAATGTGGAAGAAGTATTTGAAAAAACGGGAACCCCTGAGAATTCCTGGAATTGTTTTGAACTTGGAAAAATAATAGTTTGAATGCCCAGAAAGAGTGGAATATGTTGAAAGTGGAATGGTTTGAATCGGATAAAAAATGTGGGAGTTGTGGAACTTTGAAAAATATCTTATTCGTTTCATTGGGAATTTCATGGAAATTTGGGAATTTCGGGAAAAGCGGGAATTTTTTTGAAATTGTTAAAAAAAAAAAAGAATGTTTTGAATGAGTTGAAATGATTGGTGTTGGAATTTTTCTAATCAGTTGAGAAATGTTGAAGTAGTAACATTTTTAATTGAGAAATGGTATTATGGAATTCCTGGAATTTCGGGAAAACCGGGAATTTTTCCAGTTCAAAAAACAACTTCGTTCTTTGTCCTGATTAAGAGGAATGTTTTGACGGTGGAACGGTTGAAGTGGGTTGAAAAATGTCGATGAAGTCGTCGACAGTAAAAAGGGCTAAGGAAGGGTTTGAAAAAAACGGGAACCCTGGGAATTCCTGGAATTTTTTTGAACTTGGAAAAAGGATCGTTTGAATGTCCAGGATGAGTGGAATATGTTGAAGGTGGAATGGTGGAAGTTTGAAAATAAAAATGTCCCGGAAAACTTGGAATTTTGGGAAATCTGGGAATTTTTGGAAATTGTCAAGGGAAAACCCACGATTCCCGAATAGACTGAACAGTTTGAAGTTGGAACGGTTTGAATCGGATGAAAAATGTGGAAGGTAGAGCACGCCAAAATCTGGATAAGAAGAAGTTGAATAAATCGATTAATTTTGGTGTAGAAAACCATATGTGTGAATGCTTTGGAGCATTCACACAACAATTCATTGTGTTGCTTTCCCTTCAAAAATTAAAACAATTCCCAGATTTCCCAGAATTCCCGGTTTTCCGGGACATTTTTCAAACTCCACCATTTGCACATTTTTCAACCGATTCAAACCATTCCACCTTCAACACATTCCACCATCCTGGAAATTTTAACTACCTGTTTTCCAAGTTAAAAAAAAAATTCCAGGATTTTCCAGAATTCCTGGTTTTCCAAAGCCCTATTTTGTATGGTGACTACTCTTACCACATTTTTCACCGCATTTCAACCGTTCCAACGTCAAAACATTCCTCTTAATCAGGACAATAAACAAAGTTGTTTTTAGAACTGGAAAAATTCCCGGTTTTCCCTAAATTCCAGGAATTCCCTAATACCATTTCTCAATTCAACATGTTACTACTTCAACATTTCTCGACCGATTTGAAAAATTCCTACACCAACCATTTCAACTCATTCAGACCATTCTATTTGTTTTTTTTGTTACCGTTTTCCAAAAAATATCCCGCTTTTCCCAAAATCCCCAAATTTTGGGGAAATGTTACTACTTCAACATTTCTCGACCGATTTGAAAAATTCCTACACCAACCATTTCAACTCATTCAGACCATTCTAGTTTTGTTTTTTTTACCGTTTTTCCAAAAAATATCCCGCTTTTCTCAAAATCCCCAAATTTTGGGTGAATGTTTCTACTTCAACATTTCTCGACCGATTTGAAAAATTCCAACACCAACCATTTCAACTCATTCAGACCATTCTAGTTGTTTTTTTTACCGTTTTCCAAAAAAAATCCCGCTTTTCCCGAAATCCCCAAATTTTGGGGAAATGTTACTACTTCAACATTTCTTGACCGATTTGAAAAATTCCAACACCAACCATTTCAACTCATTCAGACCATTCTAGTTGTTGTTTTTTTTAACCATTTTCCAAAAAAAATCCCGCTTTTCCCGAAATCCCCAAATTTGGGGGAAATGTTACTACTTCAACATTTCTCGACCGATATGAAAAATTCCAACACCAACCATTTCAACTCATTCGGACCATTCTAGTTGTTTTTTTTACCGTCCCCCCCCCCCCAAAAAATCCCGCTTTTTCCCGAAATCCCCAAATTTTGGGGAAATGTTACTACTTCAACATTTCTCGACCGATTTGAAAAATTCCAACACCAACCATTTCAACTCATTCAGACCATTTTAGTTTTTTTTTGTTTTTTTTACCGTTTTCCAAAAAAATCCCGCTTTTCCTGAAATCCCCAAATTTTGGGGAAATGTTACTACTTCAACATTTCTCGACCATTTGAAAAATTCCAACACCAACCATTTCAACTCATTCAGACCATTCTAGTTTTCTTATTTACCGTTTTCCAAAAAAATCCCGCTTTTCTGAAAATCCCCAAATTTTGGGGAAATGTTACTACTTCAACATTTCTTGACCGATTTTAAAAATTCCAACACCAACCATTTCAACTCATTCAGACCATTCTAGTTGTTGTTTTTTACCATTTTCCAAAAAAAATCCCGCTTTCCCCGAAATCCCCAAATTTGGGGGAAATGTTACTACTTCAACATTTCTCGACCGATTTGAAAAATTCCAACACCAACCATTTCAACTCATTCAGACCATCCTAGTTGTTTTTTTTACCGTTTTCTCAAAAAAAATCCCGCTTTTCCCGAAATCCCCAAATTTTGGGGAAATGTTACTACTTCAACATTTCTCGACCGATATGAAAAATTCCAACACCAACCATTTCAACTCATTCGGACCATTCTAGTTGTTTTTTTTACCGCCCCCCCCCCCCCCCCCCCAAAAATCCCGCTTTTTCCCGAAATCCCCAAATTTTGGGGAAATGTTACTACTTCAACATTTCTCGACCGATTTGAAAAATTCCAACACCAACCATTTCAACTCATTCAGACCATTCTAGTTTGTTAGTTTTTTTTACCGTTTTTCCCAAAAAATCCCGCTTTTCCTGAAATCCCCAAATTTTGGGGAAATGTTACTACTTCAACATTTCTCGACCATTTGAAAAATTCCAACACCAACCATTTCAACTCATTCAGACCATTCTAGTTTTCTTTTTTTACCGTTTTCCAAAAAAAATCCCGCTTTTCTGGAAATCACCAAATTTTGGGGAAATGTTACTACTTCAACATTTCTTGACCATTTTGAAAAATTCCAACACCAACTATTTCAACTCATTCAGACCATTCTAGTTGTTTTTTTTTTTACCATTTTCCAAAAAAAATCCCGCTTTTCCCGAAATCCCCAAATTTGGGGGAAATGTTACTACTTCAACATTTCTCGACCGATTTGAAAAATTCCAACACCAACCATTTCAACTCATTCAGACCATTCTAGTTTGTTAGTTTTTTTTACCGTTTTTCCAAAAAAATCCCGCTTTTCCTGAAATCCCCAGATTTTGGGGAAATGTTACTACTTCAACATTTCTCGACCATTTGAAAAATTCCAACACCAACCATTTCAACTCATTCAGACCATTCTAGTTTTCTTTTTTACCGTTTTCCAAAAAAAATCCTGCTTTTCTGGAAATCCCCAAATTTTGGGGAAATGTTACTACTTCAACATTTCTTGACCGATTTGAAAAATTCCAACACCAACCATTTCAACTCATTCAGACCATTATAGTTTTTTGTTTTTTTTACCATTTTCCAAAAAAATCCCGCTTTTCCCGAAATCCCCAAATTTGGGGGAAATGTTACTACTTCAACATTTCTCGACCGATTTGAAAAATTCCAACACCAACCATTTCAACTCATTCAGACCATTCTAGTTTGTTAGTTTTTTTTACCGTTTTTCCAAAAAAATCCCGCTTTTCCTGAAATCCCCAAATTTTGGGGAAATGTTACTACTTCAACATTTCTCGACCATTTGAAAAATTCCAACACCAACCATTTAAACTCATTCAGACCATTCTAGTTTTCTTTTTTACCGTTTTCCAAAAAAAATCCCGCTTTTCTGGAAATCCCCAAATTTTGGGGAAATGTTACTACTTCAACATTTCTTGACCGATTTGAAAAATTCCAACACCAACCATTTCAACTCATTCAGACCATTCTAGTTGTTGTTTTTTACCATTTTCCAAAAAAAATCCCGCTTTTCCCGAAATCCCCAAATTTGGGGGAAATGTTACTACTTCAACATTTCTCGACCGATTTGAAAAATTCCAACACCAACCATTTCAACTCATTCAGACCATTCTAGTTGTTTTTTTTTTTACCGTTTTCTCAAAAAAAATCCCGCTTTTCCCGAAATCCCCAAATTTTGGGGAAATGTAACTACTTCAACATTTCTCGACCGATTTGAAAAATTCCAACACCAACCATTTCAACTCATTCAGATCATTCTAGTTTTCTTTTTTACCGTTTTCCATAAAAAATCCCGCTTTTCCCGAAAACCCCAAATTTGGGGGAAATGTTCCTACTTCAACATTTCTCGACCGATTTGAAAAATTCCAACACCAACCATTTCAACTCATTCAGACCATTCTAGTTTTCTTTTTTTACCGTTTTCCAAAAAAAATCCCGCTTTTCTGGAAATCACCAAATTTTGGGGAAATGTTACTACTTCAACATTTCTTGACCATTTTGAAAAATTCCAACACCAACTATTTCAACTCATTCAGACCATTCTAGTTGTTTTTTTTTTTACCATTTTCCAAAAAAAATCCCGCTTTTCCCGAAATCCCCAAATTTGGGGGAAATGTTACTACTTCAACATTTCTCGACCGATTTGAAAAATTCCAACACCAACCATTTCAACTCATTCAGACCATTCTAGTTTGTTAGTTTTTTTTACCGTTTTTCCAAAAAAATCCCGCTTTTCCTGAAATCCCCAGATTTTGGGGAAATGTTACTACTTCAACATTTCTCGACCATTTGAAAAATTCCAACACCAACCATTTCAACTCATTCAGACCATTCTAGTTTTCTTTTTTACCGTTTTCCAAAAAAAATCCTGCTTTTCTGGAAATCCCCAAATTTTGGGGAAATGTTACTACTTCAACATTTCTTGACCGATTTGAAAAATTCCAACACCAACCATTTCAACTCATTCAGACCATTATAGTTTTTTGTTTTTTTTACCATTTTCCAAAAAAATCCCGCTTTTCCCGAAATCCCCAAATTTGGGGGAAATGTTACTACTTCAACATTTCTCGACCGATTTGAAAAATTCCAACACCAACCATTTCAACTCATTCAGACCATTCTAGTTTGTTAGTTTTTTTTACCGTTTTTCCAAAAAAATCCCGCTTTTCCTGAAATCCCCAAATTTTGGGGAAATGTTACTACTTCAACATTTCTCGACCATTTGAAAAATTCCAACACCAACCATTTAAACTCATTCAGACCATTCTAGTTTTCTTTTTTACCGTTTTCCAAAAAAAATCCCGCTTTTCTGGAAATCCCCAAATTTTAGGGAAATGTTACTACTTCAACATTTCTTGACCGATTTGAAAAATTCCAACACCAACCATTTCAACTCATTCAGACCATTCTAGTTGTTGTTTTTTACCATTTTCCAAAAAAAATCCCGCTTTTCCCGAAATCCCCAAATTTGGGGGAAATGTTACTACTTCAACATTTCTCGACCGATTTGAAAAATTCCAACACCAACCATTTCAACTCATTCAGACCATTCTAGTTGTTTTTTTTTTTACCGTTTTCTCAAAAAAAATCCCGCTTTTCCCGAAATCCCCAAATTTTGGGGAAATGTTACTACTTCAACATTTCTCGACCGATTTGAAAAATTCCAACACCAACCATTTCAACTCATTCAGATCATTCTAGTTTTCTTTTTAACGTTTTCCATAAAAAATCCCGCTTTTCCCGAAAACCCCAAATTTGGGGGAAATGTTCCTACTTCAACATTTCTCGACCGATTTGAAAAATTCCAACACCAACCATTTCAACTCATTCAGACCATTTTAGTTTTTTTTTGTTTTTTTTACCGTTTTCCAAAAAAATCCCGCTTTTCCTGAAATCCCCAAATTTTGGGGAAATGTTACTACTTCAACATTTCTCGACCGATATGAAAAATTCCAACACCAACCATTTCAACTCATTCGGACCATTCTAGTTGTTTTTTTTACCGTCCCCCCCCCCCCCCCCCCCCCAAAATCCCGCTTTTTCCCGAAATCCCCAAATTTTGGGGAAATGTTACTACTTCAACATTTCTCGACCGATTTGAAAAATTCCAACACCAACCATTTCAACTCATTCAGACCATTCTAGTTTGTTAGTTTTTTTTTATCGTTTTTCCAAAAAAATCCCGCTTTTCCTGAAATCCCCAAATTTTGGGGAAATGTTACTACTTCAACATTTCTCGACCATTTGAAAAATTCCAACACCAACCATTTCAACTCATTCAGACCATTCTAGTTTGTTAGTTTTTTTTTACCGTTTTTCCAAAAAAATCCCGCTTTTCCTGAAATCCCCAAATTTTGGGGAAATGTTACTACTTCAACATTTCTCGACCATTTGAAAAATTCCAACACCAACCATTTCAACTCATTCAGACCATTCTAGTTTTCTTTTTTACCGTTTTCCAAAAGAAATCCCGCTTTTCTGGAAATCCCCAAATTTGGGGGAAATGTTACTACTTCAACATTTCTTGACCGATTTGAAAAATTCCAACACCAACCATTTCAACTCATTCAGACCATTATAGTTTTTTGTTTTTTTTACCATTTTCCAAAAAAAAATCCCGCTTTTCCCGAAATCCCCAAATTTGGGGGAAATGTTACTACTTCAACATTTCTCGACCGATTTGAAAAATTCCAACACCAACCATTTCAACTCATTCAGACCATTCTAGTTTGTTAGTTTTTTTTACCGTTTTTCCAAAAAAATCCCGCTTTTCCTGAAATCCCCAAATTTTGGGGAAATGTTACTACTTCAACATTTCTCGACCATTTGAAAAATTCCAACACCAACCATTTAAACTCATTCAGACCATTCTAGTTTTCTTTTTTACCGTTTTCCAAAAAAAATCCCGCTTTTCTGGAAATCCCCAAATTTTGGGGAAATGTTACTACTTCAACATTTCTTGACCGATTTGAAAAATTCCAACACCAACCATTTCAACTCATTCAGACCATTCTAGTTGTTGTTTTTTACCATTTTCCAAAAAAAATCCCGCTTTTCTCGAAATCCCCAAATTTTGGGGAAATGTTACTACTTCAACATTTCTCGACCGATTTGAAAAATTCCAACACCAACCATTTCAACTCATTCAGATCATTCTAGTTTTCTTTTTTACCGTTTTCCATAAAAAATCCCGCTTTTCCCGAAAACCCCAAATTTGGGGGAAATGTTCCTACTTCAACATTTCTCGACCGATTTGAAAAATTCCAACACCAACCATTTCAACTCATTCAGACCATTTTAGTTTTTTTTTGTTTTTTTTACCGTTTTCCAAAAAAATCCCGCTTTTCCTGAAATCCCCAAATTTTGGGGAAATGTTACTACTTCAACATTTCTCGACCATTTGAAAAATTCCAACACCAACCATTTCAACTCATTCAGACCATTCTAGTTTTCTTATTTACCGTTTTCCAAAAAAATCCCGCTTTTCTGAAAATCCCCAAATTTTGGGGAAATGTTACTACTTCAACATTTCTTGACCGATTTTAAAAATTCCAACACCAACCATTTCAACTCATTCAGACCATTCTAGTTGTTGTTTTTTACCATTTTCCAAAAAAAATCCCGCTTTCCCCGAAATCCCCAAATTTGGGGGAAATGTTACTACTTCAACATTTCTCGACCGATTTGAAAAATTCCAACACCAACCATTTCAACTCATTCAGACCATCCTAGTTGTTTTTTTTACCGTTTTCTCAAAAAAAATCCCGCTTTTCCCGAAATCCCCAAATTTTGGGGAAATGTTACTACTTCAACATTTCTCGACCGATATGAAAAATTCCAACACCAACCATTTCAACTCATTCGGACCATTCTAGTTGTTTTTTTTACCGTCCCCCCCCCCCCCCCCCCCCCCCCAAAAATCCCGCTTTTTCCCGAAATCCCCAAATTTTGGGGAAATGTTACTACTTCAACATTTCTCGACCGATTTGAAAAATTCCAACACCAACCATTTCAACTCATTCAGACCATTCTAGTTTGTTAGTTTTTTTTTACCGTTTTTCCCAAAAAATCCCGCTTTTCCTGAAATCCCCAAATTTTGGGGAAATGTTACTACTTCAACATTTCTCGACCATTTGAAAAATTCCAACACCAACCATTTCAACTCATTCAGACCATTCTAGTTTTCTTTTTTTACCGTTTTCCAAAAAAAATCCCGCTTTTCTGGAAATCACCAAATTTTGGGGAAATGTTACTACTTCAACATTTCTTGACCATTTTGAAAAATTCCAACACCAACTATTTCAACTCATTCAGACCATTCTAGTTGTTTTTTTTTTTTACCATTTTCCAAAAAAAATCCCGCTTTTCCCGAAATCCCCAAATTTGGGGGAAATGTTACTACTTCAACATTTCTCGACCGATTTGAAAAATTCCAACACCAACCATTTCAACTCATTCAGACCATTCTAGTTTTTTTTTGTTTTTTTTACCGTTTTCCAAAAAAATCTCGCTTTTCCTGAAATCTCCAAATTTTGGGGAAATGTTACTACTTCAACATTTCTCGACCGATTTGAAAAATTCCAACACCAACCATTTCAACTCATTCAGACCATTCTAGTTTGTTTTTTTTTTTACCGTTTTTCAAAAAAAAAATCCCGCTTTTCCCAAAATTCCTACATTTTGGGGAAATGTTACTACTTCAACATTTCTCGACCGATTTGAAAAATTCCAATACCAACCATTTCAACTCATTCAGACCATTCTAGTTTTCTTTTATACCGTTTTCCAAAAAAAATCCCGCTTTTCTGAAAATCCCCAAATTTTGGGGAAATGTTTCTACTTCAACATTTCTTGACCGATTTTAAAAATTCCAACACCAACCATTTCAACTCATTCAGACCATTCTAGTTGTTGTTTTTTACCATTTTCCAAAAAAAATCCCGCTTTTCCCGAAATCCCCAAATTTGGGGGAAATGTTACTACTTCAACATTTCTCGACCGATTTTAAAAATTCCAACACCAACCATTTCAACTCATTCAGACCATTCTAGTTGTTGTTTTTTACCATTTTCCAAAAAAAATCCCGCTTTTCCCGAAATCCCCAAATTTTGGGGAAATGTTACTACTTCAACAATTCTCGACCGATATGAAAAATTCCAACACCAACCATTTCAACTCATTCAGACCATTCTAGTTGTTTTTTTTACCGTTCCCCCCCCCCCCAAAAAATCCCGCTTTTTCCCGAAATCCCCAAATTTTGGGGAAATGTTACTACTTCAACATTTCTCGACCGATTTGAAAAATTCCAACACCAACCATTTCAACTCATTCAGACCATTCTAGTTTGTTAGTTTTTTTTACCGTTTTTCCCAAAAAATCCCGCTTTTCCTGAAATCCCCAAATTTTGGGGAAATGTTACTACTTCAACATTTCTCGACCGATTTGAAAAATTCCAACACCAACCATTTCAACTCATTCAGATCATTCTAGTTTTCTTTTTTACCGTTTTCCATAAAAAATCCCGCTTTTCCCGAAAACCCCAAATTTGGGGGAAATGTTCCTACTTCAACATTTCTCGACCGATTTGAAAAATTCCAACACCAACCATTTCAACTCATTCAGACCATTTTAGTTTTTTTTTGTTTTTTTTACCGTTTTCCAAAAAAATCCCGCTTTTCCTGAAATCCCCAAATTTTGGGGAAATGTTACTACTTCAACATTTCTCGACCATTTGAAAAATTCCAACACCAACCATTTCAACTCATTCAGACCATTCTAGTTTTCTTATTTACCGTTTTCCAAAAAAATCTCGCTTTTCTGAAAATCCCCAAATTTTGGGGAAATGTTACTACTTCAACATTTCTTGACCGATTTTAAAAATTCCAACACCAACCATTTCAACTCATTCAGACCATTCTAGTTGTTGTTTTTTACCATTTTCCAAAAAAAATCCCGCTTTTCCCGAAATCCCCAAATTTGGGGGAAATGTTACTACTTCAACATTTCTCGACCGATTTGAAAAATTCCAACACCAACCATTTCAACTCATTCAGACCATCCTAGTTGTTTTTTTTACCGTTTTCTCAAAAAAAATCCCGCTTTTCCCGAAATCCCCAAATTTTGGGGAAATGTTACTACTTCAACATTTCTCGACCGATATGAAAAATTCCAACACCAACCATTTCAACTCATTCGGACCATTCTAGTTGTTTTTTTTACCGTTCCCCCCCCCCGCCCCCCCCAAAAAATCCCGCTTTTTCCCGAAATCCCCAAATTTTGGGGAAATGTTACTACTTCAACATTTCTCGACCGATTTGAAAAATTCCAACACCAACCATTTCAACTCATTCAGACCATTCTAGTTTGTTAGTTTTTTTTACCGTTTTTCCCAAAAAATCCCGCTTTTCCTGAAATCCCCAAATTTTGGGGAAATGTTACTACTTCAACATTTCTCGACCATTTGAAAAATTCCAACACCAACCATTTCAACTCATTCAGACCATTCTAGTTTTCTTTTTTACCGTTTCCAAAAAAAAATCCCGCTTTTCTGGAAATCACCAAATTTTGGGGAAATGTTACTACTTCAACATTTCTTGACCATTTTGAAAAATTCCAACACCAACTATTTCAACACATTCAGACCATTCTAGTTGGTTTTTTTTTACCATTTTCCAAAAAAAATCCCGCTTTTCCCGAAATCCCCAAATTTGGGGGAAATGTTACTACTTCAACATTTCTCGACCGATTTGAAAAATTCCAACACCAACCATTTCAACTCATTCAGACCATTCTAGTTTGTTAGTTTTTTTTACCGTTTTTCCAAAAAAATCCCGCTTTTCCTGAAATCCCCAAATTTTGGGGAAATGTTACTACTTCAACATTTCTCGACCATTTGAAAAATTCCAACACCAACCATTTCAACTCATTCAGACCATTCTAGTTTTCTTTTTTACCGTTTTCCAAAAAAAATCCTGCTTTTATGGAAATCCCCAAATTTTGGGGAAATGTTACTACTTCAACATTTCTTGACCGATTTAAAAAATTCCAACACCAACCATTTCAACTCATTCAGACCATTCTAGTTGTTGTTTTTTACCATTTTCCCCAAAAAATCCCGCTTTTCCCGAAATCCCCAAATTTGGGGGAAATGTTACTACTTCAACATTTCTCGACCGATTTGAAAAATTCCAACACCAACCATTTCAACTCATTCAGACCATTCTAGTTTGTTAGTTTTTTTTACCGTTTTTCCAAAAAAATCCCGCTTTTCCTGAAATCCCCAAATTTTGGGGAAATGTTACTACTTCAACATTTCTCGACCATTTGAAAAATTCCAACACCAACCATTTCAACTCATTCAGACCATTCTAGTTTTCTTTTTTACCGTTTTCCAAAAAAAATCCCGCTTTTCTGGAAATCCCCAAATTTTGGGGAAATGTTACTACTTCAACATTTCTTGACCGATTTGAAAAATTCCAACACCAACCATTTCAACTCATTCAGACCATTCTAGTTGTTGTTTTTTACCATTTTCCAAAAAAAATCCCGCTTTTCCCGAAATCCCCAAATTTGGGGGAAATGTTACTACTTCAACATTTCTCGACCGATTTGAAAAATTCCAACACCAACCATTTCAACTCATTCAGATCATTCTAGTTTTCTTTTTTACCGTTTTCCATAAAAAATCCCGCTTTTCCCGAAAACCCCAAATTTTGGGGAAATGTTACTACTTCAACATTTCTCGACCGATTTGAAAAATTCCAACACCAACCATTTCAACTCATTCAGACCATTCTAGTTGGTTTTTTTTTACCGTTTTCTCAAAAAAAATCCCGCTTTTCCCGAAATCCCCAAATTTTGGGGAAATGTTACTACTTCAACATTTCTCGACCGATTTGAAAAATTCCAACACCAACCATTTCAACTCATTCAGATCATTCTAGTTTTCTTTTTTACCGTTTTCCATAAAAAATCCCGCTTTTCCCGAAAACCCCAAATTTTAAGGAAATGTTCCTACTTCAACATTTCTCGACCGATTTGAAAAATTCCAACACCAACCATTTCAACTCATTCAGACCATTCTAGTTTTTTTTTGTTTTTTTTACCATTTTCCAAAAAAATCCCGCTTTTCCTGAAATCCCCAAATTTTGGGGAAATGTTACTACTTCAACATTTCTCGACCATTTGAAAAATTCCAACACCAACCATTTCAACTCATTCAGACCATTCTAGTTTTCTTATTTACCGTTTTCCAAAAAAATCCCGCTTTTCTGAAAATCCCCAAATTTTGGGGAAATGTTACTACTTCAACATTTCTTGACCGATTTGAAAAATTCCAACACCAACCATTTCAACTCATTCAGACCATTCTAGTTGTTGTTTTTTACCATTTTCCAAAAAAAATCCCGCTTTTCCTGAAATCCCCAAATTTTGGGGAAATGTTACTACTTCAACATTTCTCGACCATTTGAAAAATTCCAACACCAACCATTTCAACTCATTCAGACCATTCTAGTTTTCTTTTTTACCGTTTTCCCAAAAAAATCCCGCTTTTCTGGAAATCCCCAAATTTTGGGGAAATGTTACTACTTCAACATTTCTTGACCGATTTGAAAAATTCCAACACCAACCATTTCAACTCATTCAGACCATTCTAGTTGTTGTTTTTTTTTACCATTTTCCAAAAAAAATCCCGCTTTTCCCGAAATCCCCAAATTTGGGGGAAATGTTACTACTTCAACATTTCTCGACCATTTGAAAAATTCCAACACCAACCATTTCAACTCATTCAGACCATTCTAGTTTTCTTTTTTACCGTTTTCCCAAAAAAATCCCGCTTTTCTGGAAATCCCCAAATTTTGGGGAAATGTTACTACTTCAACATTTCTTGACCGATTTGAAAAATTCCAACACCAACCATTTCAACTCATTCAGACCATTGTAGTTTTTTTTGTTTTTTTTACCATTTTCCAAAAAAAATCCCGCTTTTCCCGAAATCCCCAAATTTGGGGGAAATGTTACTACTTCAACATTTCTCGACCGATATGAAAAATTCCAACACCAACCGTTTCAACTCATTCAGACCATTCTAGTTTTCTTTTTTTACCGTTTTCCAAAAAAAATCCCGCTTTTCTGGAAATCCCCAAATTTTGGGGAAATGTTACTACTTCAACATTTCTTGACCGATTTGAAAAATTCCAACACCAACCATTTCAACTCATTCAGACCATTCTAGTTGTTTTTTTTTACCATTTTCCAAAAAAAATCCCGCTTTTCCCGAAATCCCCAAATTTGGGGGAAATGTTACTACTTCAACATTTCTCGACCGATTTGAAAAATTCCAACACCAACCATTTCAACTCATTCAGACCATTGTAGTTTTTTTTGTTTTTTTTACCATTTTCCAAAAAAAATCCCGCTTTTCCCGAAATCCCCAAATTTGGGGGAAATGTTACTACTTCAACATTTCTCGACCGATATGAAAAATTCCAACACCAACCATTTCAACTCATTCAGACCATTCTAGTTTTCTTTTTTTACCGTTTTCCAAAAAAAATCCCGCTTTTCTGGAAATCCCCAAATTTTGGGGAAATGTTACTACTTCAACATTTCTTGACCGATTTGAAAAATTCCAACACCAACCATTTCAACTCATTCAGACCATTCTAGTTGTTTTTTTTTACCATTTTCCAAAAAAAATCCCGCTTTTCCCGAAATCCCCAAATTTGGGGGAAATGTTACTACTTCAACATTTCTCGACCGATTTGAAAAATTCCAACACCAACCATTTCAACTCATTCAGACCATTCTAGTTGTTGTTTTTTTACCGTTTTCTCAAAAAAAATCCCGCTTTTCCCGAAATCCCCAAATTTTGGGGAAATGTTACTACTTCAACATTTCTCGACCGATTTGAAAAATTCCAACACCAACCATTTCAACTCATTCAGATCATTCTAGTTTTCTTTTTTACCGTTTTCCATAAAAAATCCCGCTTTTCCCGAAAACCCCAAATTTGGGGGAAATGTTCCTACTTCAACATTTCTCGACCGATTTGAAAAATTCCAACACCAACCATTTCAACTCATTCAGACCATTTTAGGTTTTTTTTGTTTTTTTTACCGTTTTCCAAAAAAATCCCGCTTTTCCTGAAATCCCCAAATTTTGGGGAAATGTTACTACTTCAACATTTCTCGACCATTTGAAAAATTCCAACACCAACCATTTCAACTCATTCAGACCATTCTAGTTTTCTTATTTACCGTTTTCCAAAAAAATCCCGCTTTTCTGAAAATCCCCAAATTTTGGGGAAATGTTACTACTTCAACATTTCTTGACCGATTTGAAAAATTCCAACACCAACCATTTCAACTCATTCAGACCATTCTAGTTGTTGTTTTTTACCATTTTCCAAAAAAAATCCCGCTTTTCCCGAAATCCCCAAATTTGGGGGAAATGTTACTACTTCAACATTTCTCGACCGATTTGAAAAATTCCAACACCAACCATTTCAACTCATTCAGACCATCCTAGTTGTTTTTTTTTTTTTACCGTTTTCTCAAAAAAAATCCCGCTTTTCCCGAAATCCCCAAATTTTGGGGAAATGTTACTACTTCAACATTTCTCGACCGATATGAAAAATTCCAACACCAACCATTTCAACTCATTCGGACCATTCTAGTTGTTTTTTTTACCGCCCCCCCCCCAAAATCCCGCTTTTTCCCGAAATACCCAAATTTTGGGGAAATGTTACTACTTCAACATTTCTCGACCGATTTGAAAAATTCCAACACCAACCATTTCAACTCATTCAGACCATTCTAGTTTGTTAGTTTTTTTTACCGTTTTTCCCAAAAAATCCCGCTTTTCCTGAAATCCCCAAATTTTGGGGAAATGTTACTACTTCAACATTTCTCGACCATTTGAAAAATTCCAACACCAACCATTTCAGCTCATTCAGACCATTCTAGTTTTCTTTTTTACCGTTTTCCAAAAAAAATCCCGCTTTTCTGGAAATCACCAAATTTTGGGGAAATGTTACTACTTCAACATTTCTTGACCATTTCGAAAAATTCCAACACCAACTATTTCAACTCATTCAGACCATTCTAGTTGTTGTTTTTTTACCATTTTCCAAAAAAAATCCCGCTTTTCCCGAAATCCCCAAATTTGGGGGAAATGTTACTACTTCAACATTTCTCGACCGATTTGAAAAATTCCAACACCAACCATTTCAACTCATTCAGACCATTCTAGTTTTCTTTTTTACCGTTTTCCAAAAAAAATCCTGCTTTTCTGGAAATCCCCAAATTTTGGGGAAATGTTACTACTTCAACATTTCTTGACCGATTTGAAAAATTCCAACACCAACCATTTCAACTCATTCAGACCATTCTAGTTGTTGTTTTTTTACCATTTTCCCAAAAAAATCCCGCTTTTCCCGAAATCCCCAAATTTTGGGGAAATGTTACTACTTCAACATTTCTCGACCGATTTGAAAAATTCCAACACCAACCATTTCAACTCATTCAGACCATTCTAGTTTGTTAGTTTTTTTTACCGTTTTTCCAAAAAAATCCCGCTTTTCCTGAAATCCCCAAATTTTGGGGAAATGTTACTACTTCAACATTTCTCGACCATTTGAAAAATTCCAACACCAACCATTTCAACTCATTCAGACCATTCTAGTTGTTGTTTTTTACCATTTTCCAAAAAAAATCCCGCTTTTCCCGAAATCCCCAAATTTTGGGGAAATGTTACTACTTCAACATTTCTCGACCATTTGAAAAATTCCAACCCCAACCATTTCAACTCATTCAGACCATTCTAGTTTTCTTTTTTACCGTTTTCCCAAAAAAATCCCGCTTTTCTGGAAATCCCCAAATTTTGGGGAAATGTTACTACTTCAACATTTCTTGACCGATTTGAAAAATTCCAACACCAACCATTTCAACTCATTCAGACCATTCTAGTTGTTGTTGTTTTTTACCATTTTCCAAAAAAAATCCCGCTTTTCCCGAAATCCCCAAATTTGGGGGAAATGTTACTACTTCAACATTTCTCGACCATTTGAAAAATTCCAACACCAACCATTTCAACTCATTCAGACCATTCTAGTTTTCTTTTTTACCGTTTTCCCAAAAAAATCCCGCTTTTCTGGAAATCCCCAAATTTTGGGGAAATGTTACTACTTCAACATTTCTTGACCGATTTGAAAAATTCCAACACCAACCATTTCAACTCATTCAGACCATTCTAGTTTTTTTTTTTTTTTTTACCATTTTCCAAAAAAAATCCCGCTTATCCCGAAATCCCCAAATTTGGGGGAAATGTTACTACTTCAACATTTCTCGACCGATATGAAAAATTCCAACACCAACCATTTCAACTCATTCAGACCATTCTAGTTTTCTTTTTTTACCGTTTTCCAAAAAAAATCCCGCTTTTCTGGAAATCCCCAAATTTTGGGGAAATGTTACTACTTCAACATTTCTTGACCGATTTGAAAAATTCCAACACCAACCATTTCAACTCATTCAGACCATTCTAGTTGTTGTTTTTTACCATTTTCCAAAAAAAATCCCGCTTTTCCCGAAATCCCCAAATTTGGGGGAAATGTTACTACTTCAACATTTCTCGACCGATTTGAAAAATTCCAACACCAACCATTTCAACTCATTCAGACCATTCTAGTTGTTGTTTTTTTACCGTTTTCTCAAAAAAAAATCCCGCTTTTCCCGAAATCCCCAAATTTTGGGGAAATGTTACTACTTCAACATTTCTCGACCGATTTGAAAAATTCCAACACCAACCATTTCAACTCATTCAGACCATTTTAGGTTTTTTTTGTTTTTTTTACCGTTTTCCAAAAAAATCCCGCTTTTCCTGAAATCCCCAAATTTTGGGGAAATGTTACTACTTCAACATTTCTCGACCATTTGAAAAATTCCAACACCAACCATTTCAACTCATTCAGACCATTCTAGTTTTCTTATTTACCGTTTTCCAAAAAAATCCCGCTTTTCTGAAAATCCCCAAATTTTGGGGAAATGTTACTACTTCAACATTTCTTGACCGATTTGAAAAATTCCAACACCAACCATTTCAACTCATTCAGACCATTCTAGTTGTTGTTTTTTACCATTTTCCAAAAAAAATCCCGCTTTTCCCGAAATCCCCAAATTTGGGGGAAATGTTACTACTTCAACATTTCTCGACCGATTTGAAAAATTCCAACACCAACCATTTCAACTCATTCAGACCATCCTAGTTGTTTTTTTTTTTTTACCGTTTTCTCAAAAAAAATCCCGCTTTTCCCGAAATCCCCAAATTTTGGGGAAATGTTACTACTTCAACATTTCTCGACCGATATGAAAAATTCCAACACCAACCATTTCAACTCATTCGGACCATTCTAGTTGTTTTTTTTACCGCCCCCCCCCCAAAATCCCGCTTTTTCCCGAAATCCCCAAATTTTGGGGAAATGTTACTACTTCAACATTTCTCGACCGATTTGAAAAATTCCAACACCAACCATTTCAACTCATTCAGACCATTCTAGTTTGTTAGTTTTTTTTACCGTTTTTCCCAAAAAATCCCGCTTTTCCTGAAATCCCCAAATTTTGGGGAAATGTTACTACTTCAACATTTCTCGACCATTTGAAAAATTCCAACACCAACCATTTCAGCTCATTCAGACCATTCTAGTTTTCTTTTTTACCGTTTTCCAAAAAAAATCCCGCTTTTCTGGAAATCACCAAATTTTGGGGAAATGTTACTACTTCAACATTTCTTGACCATTTTGAAAAATTCCAACACCAACTATTTCAACTCATTCAGACCATTCTAGTTGTTGTTTTTTTACCATTTTCCAAAAAAAATCCCGCTTTTCCCGAAATCCCCAAATTTGGGGGAAATGTTACTACTTCAACATTTCTCGACCGATTTGAAAAATTCCAACACCAACCATTTCAACTCATTCAGACCATTCTAGTTTTCTTTTTTACCGTTTTCCAAAAAAAATCCTGCTTTTCTGGAAATCCCCAAATTTTGGGGAAATGTTACTACTTCAACATTTCTTGACCGATTTGAAAAATTCCAACACCAACCATTTCAACTCATTCAGACCATTCTAGTTGTTGTTTTTTTACCATTTTCCCAAAAAAATCCCGCTTTTCCCGAAATCCCCAAATTTGGGGGAAATGTTACTACTTCAACATTTCTCGACCGATTTGAAAAATTCCAACACCAACCATTTCAACTCATTCAGACCATTCTAGTTTGTTAGTTTTTTTTACCGTTTTTCCAAAAAAATCCCGCTTTTCCTGAAATCCCCAAATTTTGGGGAAATGTTACTACTTCAACATTTCTCGACCATTTGAAAAATTCCAACACCAACCATTTCAACTCATTCAGACCATTCTAGTTGTTGTTTTTTACAATTTTCCAAAAAAAATCCCGCTTTTCCCGAAATCCCCAAATTTGGGGGAAATGTTACTACTTCAACATTTCTCGACCGATTTGAAAAATTCCAACACCAACCATTTCAACTCATTCAGATCATTCTAGTTTTCTTTTTTACCGTTTTCCATAAAAAATCCCGCTTTTCCCGAAAACCCCAAATTTTGGGGAAATGTTCCTACTTCAACATTTCTCGACCGATTTGAAAAATTCCAACACCAACCATTTCAACTCATTCAGACCATTCTAGTTTTTTTTTGGTTTTTTTACCATTTTCCAAAAAAATCCCGCTTTTCCTGAAATCCCCAAATTTTGGGGAAATGTTACTACTTCAACATTTCTCGACCGATTTGAAAAATTCCAACACCAACCATTTCAACTCATTCAGATCATACTAGTTTTCTTTTTTACCGTTTTCCATAAAAAATCCCGCTTTTCCCGAAAACCCCAAATTTGGGGGAAATGTTCCTACTTCAACATTTCTCGACCGATTTGAAAAATTCCAACACCAACCATTTCAACTCATTCAGACCATTCTAGTTTTTTTTTGTTTTTTTTTACCATTTTCCAAAAAAATCCCGCTTTTCCTGAAATCCCCAAATTTTGGGGAAATGTTCCTACTTCAACATTTCTCGACCATTTGAAAAATTCCAACACCAACCATTTCAACTCATTCAGACCATTCTAGTTTTCTTATTTACCGTTTTCCAAAAAAATCCCGCTTTTCTGAAAATCCCCAAATTTTGGGGAAATGTTACTACTTCAACATTTCTTGACCGATTTGAAAAATTCCAACACCAACCATTTCAACTCATTCAGACCATTCTAGTTGTTGTTTTTTACCATTTTCCAAAAAAAATCCCGCTTTTCCCGAAATCCCCAAATTTGGGGGAAATGTTACTACTTCAACATTTCTCGACCATTTGAAAAATTCCAACACCAACCATTTCAGCTCATTCAGACCATTCTAGTTTTCTTTTTTACCGTTTTCCAAAAAAAATCCCGCTTTTCTGGAAATCACCAAATTTTGGGGAAATGTTACTACTTCAACATTTCTTGACCATTTCGAAAAATTCCAACACCAACTATTTCAACTCATTCAGACCATTCTAGTTGTTGTTTTTTTACCATTTTCCAAAAAAAATCCCGCTTTTCCCGAAATCCCCAAATTTGGGGGAAATGTTACTACTTCAACATTTCTCGACCGATTTGAAAAATTCCAACACCAACCATTTCAACTCATTCAGACCATTCTAGTTTTCTTTTTTACCGTTTTCCAAAAAAAATCCTGCTTTTCTGGAAATCCCCAAATTTTGGGGAAATGTTACTACTTCAACATTTCTTGACCGATTTGAAAAATTCCAACACCAACCATTTCAACTCATTCAGACCATTCTAGTTGTTGTTTTTTTACCATTTTCCCAAAAAAATCCCGCTTTTCCCGAAATCCCCAAATTTGGGGGAAATGTTACTACTTCAACATTTCTCGACCGATTTGAAAAATTCCAACACCAACCATTTCAACTCATTCAGACCATTCTAGTTTGTTAGTTTTTTTTACCGTTTTTCCCAAAAAATCCCGCTTTTCCTGAAATCCCCAAATTTTGGGGAAATGTTACTACTTCAACATTTCTCGACCATTTGAAAAATTCCAACACCAACCATTTCAACTCATTCAGACCATTCTAGTTTTCTTTTTTTACCGTTTTCCAAAAAAAATCCCGCTTTTCTGGAAATCACCAAATTTTGGGGAAATGTTACTACTTCAACATTTCTTGACCATTTTGAAAAATTCCAACACCAACTATTTCAACTCATTCAGACCATTCTAGTTGTTTTTTTTTTTACCATTTTCCAAAAAAAATCCCGCTTTTCCCGAAATCCCCAAATTTGGGGGAAATGTTACTACTTCAACATTTCTCGACCGATTTGAAAAATTCCAACACCAACCATTTCAACTCATTCAGACCATTCTAGTTTGTTAGTTTTTTTTACCGTTTTTCCAAAAAAATCCCGCTTTTCCTGAAATCCCCAGATTTTGGGGAAATGTTACTACTTCAACATTTCTCGACCATTTGAAAAATTCCAACACCAACCATTTCAACTCATTCAGACCATTCTAGTTTTCTTTTTTACCGTTTTCCAAAAAAAATCCTGCTTTTCTGGAAATCCCCAAATTTTGGGGAAATGTTACTACTTCAACATTTCTTGACCGATTTGAAAAATTCCAACACCAACCATTTCAACTCATTCAGACCATTATAGTTTTTTGTTTTTTTTACCATTTTCCAAAAAAATCCCGCTTTTCCCGAAATCCCCAAATTTGGGGGAAATGTTACTACTTCAACATTTCTCGACCGATTTGAAAAATTCCAACACCAACCATTTCAACTCATTCAGACCATTCTAGTTTGTTAGTTTTTTTTACCGTTTTTCCAAAAAAATCCCGCTTTTCCTGAAATCCCCAAATTTTGGGGAAATGTTACTACTTCAACATTTCTCGACCATTTGAAAAATTCCAACACCAACCATTTAAACTCATTCAGACCATTCTAGTTTTCTTTTTTACCGTTTTCCAAAAAAAATCCCGCTTTTCTGGAAATCCCCAAATTTTGGGGAAATGTTACTACTTCAACATTTCTTGACCGATTTGAAAAATTCCAACACCAACCATTTCAACTCATTCAGACCATTCTAGTTGTTGTTTTTTACCATTTTCCAAAAAAAATCCCGCTTTTCCCGAAATCCCCAAATTTGGGGGAAATGTTACTACTTCAACATTTCTCGACCGATTTGAAAAATTCCAACACCAACCATTTCAACTCATTCAGACCATTCTAGTTGTTTTTTTTTTTACCGTTTTCTCAAAAAAAATCCCGCTTTTCCCGAAATCCCCAAATTTTGGGGAAATGTAACTACTTCAACATTTCTCGACCGATTTGAAAAATTCCAACACCAACCATTTCAACTCATTCAGATCATTCTAGTTTTCTTTTTTACCGTTTTCCATAAAAAATCCCGCTTTTCCCGAAAACCCCAAATTTGGGGGAAATGTTCCTACTTCAACATTTCTCGACCGATTTGAAAAATTCCAACACCAACCATTTCAACTCATTCAGACCATTCTAGTTTTCTTTTTTTACCGTTTTCCAAAAAAAATCCCGCTTTTCTGGAAATCACCAAATTTTGGGGAAATGTTACTACTTCAACATTTCTTGACCATTTTGAAAAATTCCAACACCAACTATTTCAACTCATTCAGACCATTCTAGTTGTTTTTTTTTTTACCATTTTCCAAAAAAAATCCCGCTTTTCCCGAAATCCCCAAATTTGGGGGAAATGTTACTACTTCAACATTTCTCGACCGATTTGAAAAATTCCAACACCAACCATTTCAACTCATTCAGACCATTCTAGTTTGTTAGTTTTTTTTACCGTTTTTCCAAAAAAATCCCGCTTTTCCTGAAATCCCCAGATTTTGGGGAAATGTTACTACTTCAACATTTCTCGACCATTTGAAAAATTCCAACACCAACCATTTCAACTCATTCAGACCATTCTAGTTTTCTTTTTTACCGTTTTCCAAAAAAAATCCTGCTTTTCTGGAAATCCCCAAATTTTGGGGAAATGTTACTACTTCAACATTTCTTGACCGATTTGAAAAATTCCAACACCAACCATTTCAACTCATTCAGACCATTATAGTTTTTTGTTTTTTTTACCATTTTCCAAAAAAATCCCGCTTTTCCCGAAATCCCCAAATTTGGGGGAAATGTTACTACTTCAACATTTCTCGACCGATTTGAAAAATTCCAACACCAACCATTTCAACTCATTCAGACCATTCTAGTTTGTTAGTTTTTTTTACCGTTTTTCCAAAAAAATCCCGCTTTTCCTGAAATCCCCAAATTTTGGGGAAATGTTACTACTTCAACATTTCTCGACCATTTGAAAAATTCCAACACCAACCATTTAAACTCATTCAGACCATTCTAGTTTTCTTTTTTACCGTTTTCCAAAAAAAATCCCGCTTTTCTGGAAATCCCCAAATTTTAGGGAAATGTTACTACTTCAACATTTCTTGACCGATTTGAAAAATTCCAACACCAACCATTTCAACTCATTCAGACCATTCTAGTTGTTGTTTTTTACCATTTTCCAAAAAAAATCCCGCTTTTCCCGAAATCCCCAAATTTGGGGGAAATGTTACTACTTCAACATTTCTCGACCGATTTGAAAAATTCCAACACCAACCATTTCAACTCATTCAGACCATTCTAGTTGTTTTTTTTTTTTACCGTTTTCTCAAAAAAAATCCCGCTTTTCCCGAAATCCCCAAATTTTGGGGAAATGTTACTACTTCAACATTTCTCGACCGATTTGAAAAATTCCAACACCAACCATTTCAACTCATTCAGATCATTCTAGTTTTCTTTTTAACGTTTTCCATAAAAAATCCCGCTTTTCCCGAAAACCCCAAATTTGGGGGAAATGTTCCTACTTCAACATTTCTCGACCGATTTGAAAAATTCCAACACCAACCATTTCAACTCATTCAGACCATTTTAGTTTTTTTTTGTTTTTTTTACCGTTTTCCAAAAAAATCCCGCTTTTCCTGAAATCCCCAAATTTTGGGGAAATGTTACTACTTCAACATTTCTCGACCGATATGAAAAATTCCAACACCAACCATTTCAACTCATTCGGACCATTCTAGTTGTTTTTTTTACCGTCCCCCCCCCCCCCCCCCCCCAAAATCCCGCTTTTTCCCGAAATCCCCAAATTTTGGGGAAATGTTACTACTTCAACATTTCTCGACCGATTTGAAAAATTCCAACACCAACCATTTCAACTCATTCAGACCATTCTAGT
Source organism: Nerophis lumbriciformis (assembly GCF_033978685.3). Classification (NCBI taxonomy): domain Eukaryota; kingdom Metazoa; phylum Chordata; class Actinopteri; order Syngnathiformes; family Syngnathidae; genus Nerophis; species Nerophis lumbriciformis. Next base: position 19,806,991 of record NC_084560.2, on the reverse strand, counting down.
TTGTTAGTTTTTTTTTATCGTTTTTCCAAAAAAATCCCGCTTTTCCTGAAATCCCCAAATTTTGGGGAAATGTTACTACTTCAACATTTCTCGACCATTTGAAAAATTCCAACACCAACCATTTCAACTCATTCAGACCATTCTAGTTTGTTAGTTTTTTTTTACCGTTTTTCCAAAAAAATCCCGCTTTTCCTGAAATCCCCAAATTTTGGGGAAATGTTACTACTTCAACATTTCTCGACCATTTGAAAAATTCCAACACCAACCATTTCAACTCATTCAGACCATTCTAGTTTTCTTTTTTACCGTTTTCCAAAAGAAATCCCGCTTTTCTGGAAATCCCCAAATTTGGGGGAAATGTTACTACTTCAACATTTCTTGACCGATTTGAAAAATTCCAACACCAACCATTTCAACTCATTCAGACCATTATAGTTTTTTGTTTTTTTTACCATTTTCCAAAAAAAAATCCCGCTTTTCCCGAAATCCCCAAATTTGGGGGAAATGTTACTACTTCAACATTTCTCGACCGATTTGAAAAATTCCAACACCAACCATTTCAACTCATTCAGACCATTCTAGTTTGTTAGTTTTTTTTACCGTTTTTCCAAAAAAATCCCGCTTTTCCTGAAATCCCCAAATTTTGGGGAAATGTTACTACTTCAACATTTCTCGACCATTTGAAAAATTCCAACACCAACCATTTAAACTCATTCAGACCATTCTAGTTTTCTTTTTTACCGTTTTCCAAAAAAAATCCCGCTTTTCTGGAAATCCCCAAATTTTGGGGAAATGTTACTACTTCAACATTTCTTGACCGATTTGAAAAATTCCAACACCAACCATTTCAACTCATTCAGACCATTCTAGTTGTTGTTTTTTACCATTTTCCAAAAAAAATCCCGCTTTTCCCGAAATCCCCAAATTTTGGGGAAATGTTACTACTTCAACATTTCTCGACCGATTTGAAAAATTCCAACACCAACCATTTCAACTCATTCAGATCATTCTAGTTTTCTTTTTTACCGTTTTCCATAAAAAATCCCGCTTTTCCCGAAAACCCCAAATTTGGGGGAAATGTTCCTACTTCAACATTTCTCGACCGATTTGAAAAATTCCAACACCAACCATTTCAACTCATTCAGACCATTTTAGTTTTTTTTTGTTTTTTTTACCGTTTTCCAAAAAAATCCCGCTTTTCCTGAAATCCCCAAATTTTGGGGAAATGTTACTACTTCAACATTTCTCGACCATTTGAAAAATTCCAACACCAACCATTTCAACTCATTCAGACCATTCTAGTTTTCTTATTTACCGTTTTCCAAAAAAATCCCGCTTTTCTGAAAATCCCCAAATTTTGGGGAAATGTTACTACTTCAACATTTCTTGACCGATTTTAAAAATTCCAACACCAACCATTTCAACTCATTCAGACCATTCTAGTTGTTGTTTTTTACCATTTTCCAAAAAAAATCCCGCTTTCCCCGAAATCCCCAAATTTGGGGGAAATGTTACTACTTCAACATTTCTCGACCGATTTGAAAAATTCCAACACCAACCATTTCAACTCATTCAGACCATCCTAGTTGTTTTTTTTACCGTTTTCTCAAAAAAAATCCCGCTTTTCCCGAAATCCCCAAATTTTGGGGAAATGTTACTACTTCAACATTTCTCGACCGATATGAAAAATTCCAACACCAACCATTTCAACTCATTCGGACCATTCTAGTTGTTTTTTTTACCGTCCCCCCCCCCCCCCCCCCCCCCCCAAAAATCCCGCTTTTTCCCGAAATCCCCAAATTTTGGGGAAATGTTACTACTTCAACATTTCTCGACCGATTTGAAAAATTCCAACACCAACCATTTCAACTCATTCAGACCATTCTAGTTTGTTAGTTTTTTTTTACCGTTTTTCCCAAAAAATCCCGCTTTTCCTGAAATCCCCAAATTTTGGGGAAATGTTACTACTTCAACATTTCTCGACCATTTGAAAAATTCCAACACCAACCATTTCAACTCATTCAGACCATTCTAGTTTTCTTTTTTTACCGTTTTCCAAAAAAAATCCCGCTTTTCTGGAAATCACCAAATTTTGGGGAAATGTTACTACTTCAACATTTCTTGACCATTTTGAAAAATTCCAACACCAACTATTTCAACTCATTCAGACCATTCTAGTTGTTTTTTTTTTTTACCATTTTCCAAAAAAAATCCCGCTTTTCCCGAAATCCCCAAATTTGGGGGAAATGTTACTACTTCAACATTTCTCGACCGATTTGAAAAATTCCAACACCAACCATTTCAACTCATTCAGACCATTCTAGTTTTTTTTTGTTTTTTTTACCGTTTTCCAAAAAAATCTCGCTTTTCCTGAAATCTCCAAATTTTGGGGAAATGTTACTACTTCAACATTTCTCGACCGATTTGAAAAATTCCAACACCAACCATTTCAACTCATTCAGACCATTCTAGTTTGTTTTTTTTTTTACCGTTTTTCAAAAAAAAAATCCCGCTTTTCCCAAAATTCCTACATTTTGGGGAAATGTTACTACTTCAACATTTCTCGACCGATTTGAAAAATTCCAATACCAACCATTTCAACTCATTCAGACCATTCTAGTTTTCTTTTATACCGTTTTCCAAAAAAAATCCCGCTTTTCTGAAAATCCCCAAATTTTGGGGAAATGTTTCTACTTCAACATTTCTTGACCGATTTTAAAAATTCCAACACCAACCATTTCAACTCATTCAGACCATTCTAGTTGTTGTTTTTTACCATTTTCCAAAAAAAATCCCGCTTTTCCCGAAATCCCCAAATTTGGGGGAAATGTTACTACTTCAACATTTCTCGACCGATTTTAAAAATTCCAACACCAACCATTTCAACTCATTCAGACCATTCTAGTTGTTGTTTTTTACCATTTTCCAAAAAAAATCCCGCTTTTCCCGAAATCCCCAAATTTTGGGGAAATGTTACTACTTCAACAATTCTCGACCGATATGAAAAATTCCAACACCAACCATTTCAACTCATTCAGACCATTCTAGTTGTTTTTTTTACCGTTCCCCCCCCCCCCCAAAAAATCCCGCTTTTTCCCGAAATCCCCAAATTTTGGGGAAATGTTACTACTTCAACATTTCTCGACCGATTTGAAAAATTCCAACACCAACCATTTCAACTCATTCAGACCATTCTAGTTTGTTAGTTTTTTTTACCGTTTTTCCCAAAAAATCCCGCTTTTCCTGAAATCCCCAAATTTTGGGGAAATGTTACTACTTCAACATTTCTCGACCGATTTGAAAAATTCCAACACCAACCATTTCAACTCATTCAGATCATTCTAGTTTTCTTTTTTACCGTTTTCCATAAAAAATCCCGCTTTTCCCGAAAACCCCAAATTTGGGGGAAATGTTCCTACTTCAACATTTCTCGACCGATTTGAAAAATTCCAACACCAACCATTTCAACTCATTCAGACCATTTTAGTTTTTTTTTGTTTTTTTTACCGTTTTCCAAAAAAATCCCGCTTTTCCTGAAATCCCCAAATTTTGGGGAAATGTTACTACTTCAACATTTCTCGACCATTTGAAAAATTCCAACACCAACCATTTCAACTCATTCAGACCATTCTAGTTTTCTTATTTACCGTTTTCCAAAAAAATCTCGCTTTTCTGAAAATCCCCAAATTTTGGGGAAATGTTACTACTTCAACATTTCTTGACCGATTTTAAAAATTCCAACACCAACCATTTCAACTCATTCAGACCATTCTAGTTGTTGTTTTTTACCATTTTCCAAAAAAAATCCCGCTTTTCCCGAAATCCCCAAATTTGGGGGAAATGTTACTACTTCAACATTTCTCGACCGATTTGAAAAATTCCAACACCAACCATTTCAACTCATTCAGACCATCCTAGTTGTTTTTTTTACCGTTTTCTCAAAAAAAATCCCGCTTTTCCCGAAATCCCCAAATTTTGGGGAAATGTTACTACTTCAACATTTCTCGACCGATATGAAAAATTCCAACACCAACCATTTCAACTCATTCGGACCATTCTAGTTGTTTTTTTTACCGTTCCCCCCCCCCGCCCCCCCCAAAAAATCCCGCTTTTTCCCGAAATCCCCAAATTTTGGGGAAATGTTACTACTTCAACATTTCTCGACCGATTTGAAAAATTCCAACACCAACCATTTCAACTCATTCAGACCATTCTAGTTTTCTTTTTTACCGTTTCCAAAAAAAAATCCCGCTTTTCTGGAAATCACCAAATTTTGGGGAAATGTTACTACTTCAACATTTCTTGACCATTTTGAAAAATTCCAACACCAACTATTTCAACACATTCAGACCATTCTAGTTGGTTTTTTTTTACCATTTTCCAAAAAAAATCCCGCTTTTCCCGAAATCCCCAAATTTGGGGGAAATGTTACTACTTCAACATTTCTCGACCGATTTGAAAAATTCCAACACCAACCATTTCAACTCATTCAGACCATTCTAGTTTGTTAGTTTTTTTTACCGTTTTTCCAAAAAAATCCCGCTTTTCCTGAAATCCCCAAATTTTGGGGAAATGTTACTACTTCAACATTTCTCGACCATTTGAAAAATTCCAACACCAACCATTTCAACTCATTCAGACCATTCTAGTTTTCTTTTTTACCGTTTTCCAAAAAAAATCCTGCTTTTATGGAAATCCCCAAATTTTGGGGAAATGTTACTACTTCAACATTTCTTGACCGATTTAAAAAATTCCAACACCAACCATTTCAACTCATTCAGACCATTCTAGTTGTTGTTTTTTACCATTTTCCCCAAAAAATCCCGCTTTTCCCGAAATCCCCAAATTTGGGGGAAATGTTACTACTTCAACATTTCTCGACCGATTTGAAAAATTCCAACACCAACCATTTCAACTCATTCAGACCATTCTAGTTTGTTAGTTTTTTTTACCGTTTTTCCAAAAAAATCCCGCTTTTCCTGAAATCCCCAAATTTTGGGGAAATGTTACTACTTCAACATTTCTCGACCATTTGAAAAATTCCAACACCAACCATTTCAACTCATTCAGACCATTCTAGTTTTCTTTTTTACCGTTTTCCAAAAAAAATCCCGCTTTTCTGGAAATCCCCAAATTTTGGGGAAATGTTACTACTTCAACATTTCTTGACCGATTTGAAAAATTCCAACACCAACCATTTCAACTCATTCAGACCATTCTAGTTGTTGTTTTTTACCATTTTCCAAAAAAAATCCCGCTTTTCCCGAAATCCCCAAATTTGGGGGAAATGTTACTACTTCAACATTTCTCGACCGATTTGAAAAATTCCAACACCAACCATTTCAACTCATTCAGATCATTCTAGTTTTCTTTTTTACCGTTTTCCATAAAAAATCCCGCTTTTCCCGAAAACCCCAAATTTTGGGGAAATGTTACTACTTCAACATTTCTCGACCGATTTGAAAAATTCCAACACCAACCATTTCAACTCATTCAGACCATTCTAGTTGGTTTTTTTTTACCGTTTTCTCAAAAAAAATCCCGCTTTTCCCGAAATCCCCAAATTTTGGGGAAATGTTACTACTTCAACATTTCTCGACCGATTTGAAAAATTCCAACACCAACCATTTCAACTCATTCAGATCATTCTAGTTTTCTTTTTTACCGTTTTCCATAAAAAATCCCGCTTTTCCCGAAAACCCCAAATTTTAAGGAAATGTTCCTACTTCAACATTTCTCGACCGATTTGAAAAATTCCAACACCAACCATTTCAACTCATTCAGACCATTCTAGTTTTTTTTTGTTTTTTTTACCATTTTCCAAAAAAATCCCGCTTTTCCTGAAATCCCCAAATTTTGGGGAAATGTTACTACTTCAACATTTCTCGACCATTTGAAAAATTCCAACACCAACCATTTCAACTCATTCAGACCATTCTAGTTTTCTTATTTACCGTTTTCCAAAAAAATCCCGCTTTTCTGAAAATCCCCAAATTTTGGGGAAATGTTACTACTTCAACATTTCTTGACCGATTTGAAAAATTCCAACACCAACCATTTCAACTCATTCAGACCATTCTAGTTGTTGTTTTTTACCATTTTCCAAAAAAAATCCCGCTTTTCCTGAAATCCCCAAATTTTGGGGAAATGTTACTACTTCAACATTTCTCGACCATTTGAAAAATTCCAACACCAACCATTTCAACTCATTCAGACCATTCTAGTTTTCTTTTTTACCGTTTTCCCAAAAAAATCCCGCTTTTCTGGAAATCCCCAAATTTTGGGGAAATGTTACTACTTCAACATTTCTTGACCGATTTGAAAAATTCCAACACCAACCATTTCAACTCATTCAGACCATTCTAGTTGTTGTTTTTTTTTACCATTTTCCAAAAAAAATCCCGCTTTTCCCGAAATCCCCAAATTTGGGGGAAATGTTACTACTTCAACATTTCTCGACCATTTGAAAAATTCCAACACCAACCATTTCAACTCATTCAGACCATTCTAGTTTTCTTTTTTACCGTTTTCCCAAAAAAATCCCGCTTTTCTGGAAATCCCCAAATTTTGGGGAAATGTTACTACTTCAACATTTCTTGACCGATTTGAAAAATTCCAACACCAACCATTTCAACTCATTCAGACCATTGTAGTTTTTTTTGTTTTTTTTACCATTTTCCAAAAAAAATCCCGCTTTTCCCGAAATCCCCAAATTTGGGGGAAATGTTACTACTTCAACATTTCTCGACCGATATGAAAAATTCCAACACCAACCATTTCAACTCATTCAGACCATTCTAGTTTTCTTTTTTTACCGTTTTCCAAAAAAAATCCCGCTTTTCTGGAAATCCCCAAATTTTGGGGAAATGTTACTACTTCAACATTTCTTGACCGATTTGAAAAATTCCAACACCAACCATTTCAACTCATTCAGACCATTCTAGTTGTTTTTTTTTACCATTTTCCAAAAAAAATCCCGCTTTTCCCGAAATCCCCAAATTTGGGGGAAATGTTACTACTTCAACATTTCTCGACCGATTTGAAAAATTCCAACACCAACCATTTCAACTCATTCAGACCATTCTAGTTGTTGTTTTTTTACCGTTTTCTCAAAAAAAATCCCGCTTTTCCCGAAATCCCCAAATTTTGGGGAAATGTTACTACTTCAACATTTCTCGACCGATTTGAAAAATTCCAACACCAACCATTTCAACTCATTCAGATCATTCTAGTTTTCTTTTTTACCGTTTTCCATAAAAAATCCCGCTTTTCCCGAAAACCCCAAATTTGGGGGAAATGTTCCTACTTCAACATTTCTCGACCGATTTGAAAAATTCCAACACCAACCATTTCAACTCATTCAGACCATTTTAGGTTTTTTTTGTTTTTTTTACCGTTTTCCAAAAAAATCCCGCTTTTCCTGAAATCCCCAAATTTTGGGGAAATGTTACTACTTCAACATTTCTCGACCATTTGAAAAATTCCAACACCAACCATTTCAACTCATTCAGACCATTCTAGTTTTCTTATTTACCGTTTTCCAAAAAAATCCCGCTTTTCTGAAAATCCCCAAATTTTGGGGAAATGTTACTACTTCAACATTTCTTGACCGATTTGAAAAATTCCAACACCAACCATTTCAACTCATTCAGACCATTCTAGTTGTTGTTTTTTACCATTTTCCAAAAAAAATCCCGCTTTTCCCGAAATCCCCAAATTTGGGGGAAATGTTACTACTTCAACATTTCTCGACCGATTTGAAAAATTCCAACACCAACCATTTCAACTCATTCAGACCATCCTAGTTGTTTTTTTTTTTTTACCGTTTTCTCAAAAAAAATCCCGCTTTTCCCGAAATCCCCAAATTTTGGGGAAATGTTACTACTTCAACATTTCTCGACCGATATGAAAAATTCCAACACCAACCATTTCAACTCATTCGGACCATTCTAGTTGTTTTTTTTACCGCCCCCCCCCCAAAATCCCGCTTTTTCCCGAAATACCCAAATTTTGGGGAAATGTTACTACTTCAACATTTCTCGACCGATTTGAAAAATTCCAACACCAACCATTTCAACTCATTCAGACCATTCTAGTTTGTTAGTTTTTTTTACCGTTTTTCCCAAAAAATCCCGCTTTTCCTGAAATCCCCAAATTTTGGGGAAATGTTACTACTTCAACATTTCTCGACCATTTGAAAAATTCCAACACCAACCATTTCAGCTCATTCAGACCATTCTAGTTTTCTTTTTTACCGTTTTCCAAAAAAAATCCCGCTTTTCTGGAAATCACCAAATTTTGGGGAAATGTTACTACTTCAACATTTCTTGACCATTTCGAAAAATTCCAACACCAACTATTTCAACTCATTCAGACCATTCTAGTTGTTGTTTTTTTACCATTTTCCAAAAAAAATCCCGCTTTTCCCGAAATCCCCAAATTTGGGGGAAATGTTACTACTTCAACATTTCTCGACCGATTTGAAAAATTCCAACACCAACCATTTCAACTCATTCAGACCATTCTAGTTTTCTTTTTTACCGTTTTCCAAAAAAAATCCTGCTTTTCTGGAAATCCCCAAATTTTGGGGAAATGTTACTACTTCAACATTTCTTGACCGATTTGAAAAATTCCAACACCAACCATTTCAACTCATTCAGACCATTCTAGTTGTTGTTTTTTTACCATTTTCCCAAAAAAATCCCGCTTTTCCCGAAATCCCCAAATTTTGGGGAAATGTTACTACTTCAACATTTCTCGACCGATTTGAAAAATTCCAACACCAACCATTTCAACTCATTCAGACCATTCTAGTTTGTTAGTTTTTTTTACCGTTTTTCCAAAAAAATCCCGCTTTTCCTGAAATCCCCAAATTTTGGGGAAATGTTACTACTTCAACATTTCTCGACCATTTGAAAAATTCCAACACCAACCATTTCAACTCATTCAGACCATTCTAGTTGTTGTTTTTTACCATTTTCCAAAAAAAATCCCGCTTTTCCCGAAATCCCCAAATTTTGGGGAAATGTTACTACTTCAACATTTCTCGACCATTTGAAAAATTCCAACCCCAACCATTTCAACTCATTCAGACCATTCTAGTTTTCTTTTTTACCGTTTTCCCAAAAAAATCCCGCTTTTCTGGAAATCCCCAAATTTTGGGGAAATGTTACTACTTCAACATTTCTTGACCGATTTGAAAAATTCCAACACCAACCATTTCAACTCATTCAGACCATTCTAGTTGTTGTTGTTTTTTACCATTTTCCAAAAAAAATCCCGCTTTTCCCGAAATCCCCAAATTTGGGGGAAATGTTACTACTTCAACATTTCTCGACCATTTGAAAAATTCCAACACCAACCATTTCAACTCATTCAGACCATTCTAGTTTTCTTTTTTACCGTTTTCCCAAAAAAATCCCGCTTTTCTGGAAATCCCCAAATTTTGGGGAAATGTTACTACTTCAACATTTCTTGACCGATTTGAAAAATTCCAACACCAACCATTTCAACTCATTCAGACCATTCTAGTTTTTTTTTTTTTTTTTACCATTTTCCAAAAAAAATCCCGCTTATCCCGAAATCCCCAAATTTGGGGGAAATGTTACTACTTCAACATTTCTCGACCGATATGAAAAATTCCAACACCAACCATTTCAACTCATTCAGACCATTCTAGTTTTCTTTTTTTACCGTTTTCCAAAAAAAATCCCGCTTTTCTGGAAATCCCCAAATTTTGGGGAAATGTTACTACTTCAACATTTCTTGACCGATTTGAAAAATTCCAACACCAACCATTTCAACTCATTCAGACCATTCTAGTTGTTGTTTTTTACCATTTTCCAAAAAAAATCCCGCTTTTCCCGAAATCCCCAAATTTGGGGGAAATGTTACTACTTCAACATTTCTCGACCGATTTGAAAAATTCCAACACCAACCATTTCAACTCATTCAGACCATTCTAGTTGTTGTTTTTTTACCGTTTTCTCAAAAAAAATCCCGCTTTTCCCGAAATCCCCAAATTTTGGGGAAATGTTACTACTTCAACATTTCTCGACCGATTTGAAAAATTCCAACACCAACCATTTCAACTCATTCAGACCATTCTAGTTGTTGTTTTTTTACCGTTTTCTCAAAAAAAATCCCGCTTTTCCCGAAATCCCCAAATTTGGGGGAAATGTTCCTACTTCAACATTTCTCGACCGATTTGAAAAATTCCAACACCAACCATTTCAACTCATTCAGACCATTTTAGGTTTTTTTTGTTTTTTTTACCGTTTTCCAAAAAAATCCCGCTTTTCCTGAAATCCCCAAATTTTGGGGAAATGTTACTACTTCAACATTTCTCGACCATTTGAAAAATTCCAACACCAACCATTTCAACTCATTCAGACCATTCTAGTTTTCTTATTTACCGTTTTCCAAAAAAATCCCGCTTTTCTGAAAATCCCCAAATTTTGGGGAAATGTTACTACTTCAACATTTCTTGACCGATTTGAAAAATTCCAACACCAACCATTTCAACTCATTCAGACCATTCTAGTTGTTGTTTTTTACCATTTTCCAAAAAAAATCCCGCTTTTCCCGAAATCCCCAAATTTGGGGGAAATGTTACTACTTCAACATTTCTCGACCGATTTGAAAAATTCCAACACCAACCATTTCAACTCATTCAGACCATCCTAGTTGTTTTTTTTTTTTTACCGTTTTCTCAAAAAAAATCCCGCTTTTCCCGAAATCCCCAAATTTTGGGGAAATGTTACTACTTCAACATTTCTCGACCGATATGAAAAATTCCAACACCAACCATTTCAACTCATTCGGACCATTCTAGTTGTTTTTTTTACCGCCCCCCCCCCAAAATCCCGCTTTTTCCCGAAATCCCCAAATTTTGGGGAAATGTTACTACTTCAACATTTCTCGACCGATTTGAAAAATTCCAACACCAACCATTTCAACTCATTCAGACCATTCTAGTTTGTTAGTTTTTTTTACCGTTTTTCCCAAAAAATCCCGCTTTTCCTGAAATCCCCAAATTTTGGGGAAATGTTACTACTTCAACATTTCTCGACCATTTGAAAAATTCCAACACCAACCATTTCAGCTCATTCAGACCATTCTAGTTTTCTTTTTTACCGTTTTCCAAAAAAAATCCCGCTTTTCTGGAAATCACCAAATTTTGGGGAAATGTTACTACTTCAACATTTCTTGACCATTTTGAAAAATTCCAACACCAACTATTTCAACTCATTCAGACCATTCTAGTTGTTGTTTTTTTACCATTTTCCAAAAAAAATCCCGCTTTTCCCGAAATCCCCAAATTTGGGGGAAATGTTACTACTTCAACATTTCTCGACCGATTTGAAAAATTCCAACACCAACCATTTCAACTCATTCAGACCATTCTAGTTTTCTTTTTTACCGTTTTCCAAAAAAAATCCTGCTTTTCTGGAAATCCCCAAATTTTGGGGAAATGTTACTACTTCAACATTTCTTGACCGATTTGAAAAATTCCAACACCAACCATTTCAACTCATTCAGACCATTCTAGTTGTTGTTTTTTTACCATTTTCCCAAAAAAATCCCGCTTTTCCCGAAATCCCCAAATTTGGGGGAAATGTTACTACTTCAACATTTCTCGACCGATTTGAAAAATTCCAACACCAACCATTTCAACTCATTCAGACCATTCTAGTTTGTTAGTTTTTTTTACCGTTTTTCCAAAAAAATCCCGCTTTTCCTGAAATCCCCAAATTTTGGGGAAATGTTACTACTTCAACATTTCTCGACCATTTGAAAAATTCCAACACCAACCATTTCAACTCATTCAGACCATTCTAGTTGTTGTTTTTTACAATTTTCCAAAAAAAATCCCGCTTTTCCCGAAATCCCCAAATTTGGGGGAAATGTTACTACTTCAACATTTCTCGACCGATTTGAAAAATTCCAACACCAACCATTTCAACTCATTCAGATCATTCTAGTTTTCTTTTTTACCGTTTTCCATAAAAAATCCCGCTTTTCCCGAAAACCCCAAATTTTGGGGAAATGTTCCTACTTCAACATTTCTCGACCGATTTGAAAAATTCCAACACCAACCATTTCAACTCATTCAGACCATTCTAGTTTTTTTTTGGTTTTTTTACCATTTTCCAAAAAAATCCCGCTTTTCCTGAAATCCCCAAATTTTGGGGAAATGTTACTACTTCAACATTTCTCGACCGATTTGAAAAATTCCAACACCAACCATTTCAACTCATTCAGATCATACTAGTTTTCTTTTTTACCGTTTTCCATAAAAAATCCCGCTTTTCCCGAAAACCCCAAATTTGGGGGAAATGTTCCTACTTCAACATTTCTCGACCGATTTGAAAAATTCCAACACCAACCATTTCAACTCATTCAGACCATTCTAGTTTTTTTTTGTTTTTTTTTACCATTTTCCAAAAAAATCCCGCTTTTCCTGAAATCCCCAAATTTTGGGGAAATGTTCCTACTTCAACATTTCTCGACCATTTGAAAAATTCCAACACCAACCATTTCAACTCATTCAGACCATTCTAGTTTTCTTATTTACCGTTTTCCAAAAAAATCCCGCTTTTCTGAAAATCCCCAAATTTTGGGGAAATGTTACTACTTCAACATTTCTTGACCGATTTGAAAAATTCCAACACCAACCATTTCAACTCATTCAGACCATTCTAGTTGTTGTTTTTTACCATTTTCCAAAAAAAATCCCGCTTTTCCCGAAATCCCCAAATTTGGGGGAAATGTTACTACTTCAACATTTCTCGACCATTTGAAAAATTCCAACACCAACCATTTCAGCTCATTCAGACCATTCTAGTTTTCTTTTTTACCGTTTTCCAAAAAAAATCCCGCTTTTCTGGAAATCACCAAATTTTGGGGAAATGTTACTACTTCAACATTTCTTGACCATTTCGAAAAATTCCAACACCAACTATTTCAACTCATTCAGACCATTCTAGTTGTTGTTTTTTTACCATTTTCCAAAAAAAATCCCGCTTTTCCCGAAATCCCCAAATTTGGGGGAAATGTTACTACTTCAACATTTCTCGACCGATTTGAAAAATTCCAACACCAACCATTTCAACTCATTCAGACCATTCTAGTTTTCTTTTTTACCGTTTTCCAAAAAAAATCCTGCTTTTCTGGAAATCCCCAAATTTTGGGGAAATGTTACTACTTCAACATTTCTTGACCGATTTGAAAAATTCCAACACCAACCATTTCAACTCATTCAGACCATTCTAGTTGTTGTTTTTTTACCATTTTCCCAAAAAAATCCCGCTTTTCCCGAAATCCCCAAATTTGGGGGAAATGTTACTACTTCAACATTTCTCGACCGATTTGAAAAATTCCAACACCAACCATTTCAACTCATTCAGACCATTCTAGTTTGTTAGTTTTTTTTACCGTTTTTCCAAAAAAATCCCGCTTTTCCTGAAATCCCCAAATTTTGGGGAAATGTTACTACTTCAACATTTCTCGACCATTTGAAAAATTCCAACACCAACCATTTCAACTCATTCAGACCATTCTAGTTGTTGTTTTTTACAATTTTCCAAAAAAAATCCCGCTTTTCCCGAAATCCCCAAATTTGGGGGAAATGTTACTACTTCAACATTTCTCGACCGATTTGAAAAATTCCAACACCAACCATTTCAACTCATTCAGATCATTCTAGTTTTCTTTTTTACCGTTTTCCATAAAAAATCCCGCTTTTCCCGAAAACCCCAAATTTTGGGGAAATGTTCCTACTTCAACATTTCTCGACCGATTTGAAAAATTCCAACACCAACCATTTCAACTCATTCAGACCATTCTAGTTTTTTTTTGGTTTTTTTACCATTTTCCAAAAAAATCCCGCTTTTCCTGAAATCCCCAAATTTTGGGGAAATGTTACTACTTCAACATTTCTCGACCGATTTGAAAAATTCCAACACCAACCATTTCAACTCATTCAGATCATTCTAGTTTTCTTTTTTACCGTTTTCCATAAAAAATCCCGCTTTTCCCGAAAACCCCAAATTTGGGGGAAATGTTCCTACTTCAACATTTCTCGACCGATTTGAAAAATTCCAACACCAACCATTTCAACTCATTCAGACCATTCTAGTTTTTTTTTGTTTTTTTTACCATTTTCCAAAAGAATCCCGCTTTTCCTGAAATCCCCAAATTTTGGGGAAATGTTCCTACTTCAACATTTCTCGACCATTTGAAAAATTCCAACACCAACCATTTCAACTCATTCAGACCATTCTAGTTTTCTTATTTACCGTTTTCCAAAAAAATCCCGCTTTTCTGAAAATCCCCAAATTTTGGGGAAATGTTACTACTTCAACATTTCTTGACCGATTTGAAAAATTCCAACACCAACCATTTCAACTCATTCAGACCATTCTAGTTGTTGTTTTTTACCATTTTCCAAAAAAAATCCCGCTTTTCCCGAAATCCCCAAATTTGGGGGAAATGTTACTACTTCAACATTTCTCGACCGATTTGAAAAATTCCAACACCAACCATTTCAACTCATTCAGACCATCCTAGTTGTTTTTTTTTACCGTTTTCTCAAAAAAAATCCCGCTTTTCCCGAAATCCACAAATTTTGGGGAAATGTTACTACTTCAACATTTCTCGACCGATTTGAAAAATTCCAACTTCAACCATTTCAACTCATTCAGATCATTCTAGTTTTCTTTTTTACCGTTTTCCATAAAAAATCCCGCTTTTCCCGAAAACCCCAAATTTTGGGGAAATGTTCCTACTTCAACCTTTCTCGACCGATTTGAAAAATTCCAACACCAACCATTTCAACTCATTCAGACCATTCTAGTTTTTTTGTTTTTTTTTACCGTTTTCCAAAAAAATCTCGCTTTTCCTGAAATCTCCAAATTTTGGGGAAATGTTACTACTTCAACATTTCTCGACCGATTTGAAAAATTCCAACACCAACCATTTCAACTCATTCAGACCATTCTAGTTTGTTTGTTTTTTTACCGTTTTTCAAAAAAAAAATCCCGCTTTTCCCAAAATTCCTACATTTTGGGGAAATGTTACTACTTCAACATTTCTCGACCGATTTGAAAAATTCCAATACCAACCATTTCAACTCATTCAGACCATTCTAGTTTTCTTTTATACCGTTTTCCAAAAAAAATCCCGCTTTTCCCGAAACCCCCAAATTTTGGGGAAATGTTACTACTTCAACATTTCTCGACCGATTTGAAAAATTCCAACACCAACCATTTCAACTCATTCAGACCATTCTAGTTTTTTTGTTTTTTTTTACCGTTTTCCAAAAAAATCTCGCTTTTCCTGAAATCTCCAAATTTTGGGGAAATGTTACTACTTCAACATTTCTCGACCGATTTGAAAAATTCCAACACCAACCATTTCAACTCATTCAGACCATTCTAGTTTGTTTTGTTTTTTTACCGTTTTTCAAAAAAAAAATCCCGCTTTTCCCAAAATTCCTACATTTTGGGGAAATGTTACTACTTCAACATTTCTCGACCGATTTGAAAAATTCCAATACCAACCATTTCAACTCATTCAGACCATTCTAGTTTTCTTTTATACCGTTTTCCAAAAAAAATCCCGCTTTTCCCGAAACCCCCAAATTTGGGGGAAATGTTACTACTTCAACATTTCTCGACCGATTTGAAAAATTCCAACACCAACCATTTCAACTCATTCAGACCATCCTAGTTGTTTTTTTTTTACCGTTTTCTCAAAAAAAATCCCGCTTTTCCCGAAATCCCCAAATTTTGGGGAAATGTTCCTACTTCAACATTTCTCGACCGATTTGAAAAATTCCAACACCAACCATTTCAACTCATTCAGATCATTCTAGTTTTCTTTTTTACCGTTTTCCATAAAAAATCCCGCTTTTCCCGAAAACCCCAAATTTTGGGGAAATGTTCCTACTTCAACCTTTCTCGACCGATTTGAAAAATTCCAACACCAACCATTTCAACTCATTCAGACCATTCTAGTTTTTTTGTTTTTTTTTACCGTTTTCCAAAAAAATCTCGCTTTTCCTGAAATCTCCAAATTTTGGGGAAATGTTACTACTTCAACATTTCTCGACCGATTTGAAAAATTCCAACACCAACCATTTCAACTCATTCAGACCATTCTAGTTTGGTTTTTTTTTTACCGTTTTTCAAAAAAAAAATCCCGCTTTTCCCAAAATTCCTACATTTTGGGGAAATGTTACTACTTCAACATTTCTCGACCGATTTGAAAAATTCCAATACCAACCATTTCAACTCATTCAGACCATTCTAGTTTTCTTTTATACCGTTTTCCAAAAAAAATCCCGCTTTTCCCGAAACCCCCAAATTTTGGGGAAATGTTACTACTTCAACATTTCTCGACCGATTTGAAAAATTCCAACACCAACCATTTCAACTCATTCAGACCATTCTAGTTTTTTTGTTTTTTTTTACCGTTTTCCAAAAAAATCTCGCTTTTCCTGAAATCTCCAAATTTTGGGGAAATGTTACTACTTCAACATTTCTCGACCGATTTGAAAAATTCCAACACCAACCATTTCAACTCATTCAGACCATTCTAGTTTGTTTTTTTTTTTACCGTTTTTCAAAAAAAAAATCCCGCTTTTCCCAAAATTCCTACATTTTGGGGAAATGTTACTACTTCAACATTTCTCGACCGATTTGAAAAATTCCAATACCAACCATTTCAACTCATTCAGACCATTCTAGTTTTCTTTTATACCGTTTTCCAAAAAAAATCCCGCTTTTCCCGAAACCCCCAAATTTGGGGGAAATGTTACTACTTCAACATTTCTCGACCGATTTGAAAAATTCCAACACCAACCATTTCAACTCATTCAGACCATCCTAGTTTTTTTTTTTTTACCGTTTTCTCAAAAAAAATCCCGCTTTTCCCGAAATCCCCAAATTTTGGGGAAATGTTCCTACTTCAACATTTCTCGACCGATTTGAAAAATTCCAACACCAACCATTTCAACTCATTCAGATCATTCTAGTTTTCTTTTTTACCGTTTTCCATAAAAAATCCCGCTTTTCCCGAAAACCCCAAATTTTGGGGAAATGTTCCTACTTCAACCTTTCTCGACCGATTTGAAAAATTCCAACACCAACCATTTCAACTCATTCAGACCATTCTAGTTTTTTTGTTTTTTTTTACCGTTTTCCAAAAAAATCTCGCTTTTCCTGAAATCTCCAAATTTTGGGGAAATGTTACTACTTCAACATTTCTCGACCGATTTGAAAAATTCCAACACCAACCATTTCAACTCATTCAGACCATTCTAGTTTGTTTTGTTTTTTACCGTTTTTCAAAAAAAAAATCCCGCTTTTCCCAAAATTCCTACATTTTGGGGAAATGTTACTACTTCAACATTTCTCGACCGATTTGAAAAATTCCAATACCAACCATTTCAACTCATTCAGACCATTCTAGTTTTCTTTTATACCGTTTTCCAAAAAAAATCCCGCTTTTCCCGAAACCCCCAAATTTTGGGGAAATGTTACTACTTCAACATTTCTCGACCGATTTGAAAAATTCCAACACCAACCGTTTCAACTCATTCAGACCATTCTAGTTTTTTTTTTTTTTTTTACCGTTTTTCCCAAAAAAATCCCGCTTTTCCCGAAATCCCCAGATTTTGGGGAAATGTTACTACTTCAACATTTCTCGGCCGATTTGAAAAATTCCAACACTAACCATTTCAACTCATTCAGACCATTCTAGTTTTGTTTTTTTTTACCGTTTTTCCAAAAAATATCCCGCTTTTCTCAAAATCCCCAAATTTTGGGTGAATGTTTCTACTTCAACATTTCTCGACCGATTTGAAAAATTCCAACACCAACCATTTCAACTCATTCAGACCATTCTAGTTGTTTTTTTTACCGTTTTCCCAAAAAAATCCCGCTTTTCCCGAAATCCCCAAATTTTGGGGAAATGTTACTACTTCAACATTTCTCGACCGATTTGAAAAATTCCAACACCAACCATTTCAACCATTCGGACCATTCTAGTTGGGTTTTTTACAGTTTTTCCCAAAAAAATCCCGCTTTTCCTGAAATCCTCAAATTTTGGGGAAATGTTACTACTTCAACACTTCTCGGCCGATTTGAAAAATTCCACACCAACCATTTCAACTCATTCGGACCATTCTAGTTGTTTTTTTTTTTACCGTTTTTCCAAAAAAATCCCGCTTTTCCCGAAATCCCCAAATTTGAGGGAAATTCTAATTGAAACCAATGGGACATTCTTCAAAGTTCCAAAACTCCCACATTTTTCATCTGATTCAAATCGTTCCAACGTCCAAATATTCAGCCTGTTTGGTAATTGGGTGCTCTACTTCAACAATTCTAAAAAAAAAATTCCAGGATTTCAGTTCAACGTCAGCATTGGAGCATTCACACGCAATTCCTTAAGGAATTGCCTCATCTAGTTATATAAGCTCTTCCAGTACAAGTCACTCTCTGTGTTGGTTTACAGATTTGAAAGACTTTATTTAAATGCCGATCAATACACTGAAAGTGAAGCTGGATGTTCACTATCCATGTTTGCTTTGGCTCACAGCTGATCCTGTTTTGTTTTTCCTGCTGCGGTTACAGAAATGTCAGTAACCTTTAAGAAACCCCAAATAAACCTCACCACAGACAGACACAAAATAGTAAAGTGCACCGTGCTGTCGTCATGATGTTATGAACTCATACAGACCATAAAAACACAGCCAAAGTCCAAAAAAAAAAAAAAAAAAAAAAGTACACAAACAAATGATGATCCCAACAAGGCGATGGCAACATCAGTTCCAAGGAAATATCCTGTTGTTGGAGGATTTGTTGAAAGTGAAATGTCAAAAGTACTTGTTGACCATCCGCTTTGCTAATAATTAGCCAGAAGTAGTCTGGCTGCTGTCAGGTTGAAATGATTCAATGAAAAAACAATTGTCTGGTTAATCTCTGAAGGACAAATTAAACATCAGCCAAGTTTGTGTAGAAATACAAAATCAAGTCGAATCTTTTCCCAAACCAAAGCTGCACATGTTCAGTCACAGTTTATGTTGCTGGACAATTTAAATCTACTTTATGGCTGTATAAACTGGAAATACTTGATCATAGACGACCACAATGCATTCCACCAGGTATGATACTCTTACTTATGTTTGTATATCAGCAATGATTTACACCAGGGGTCCCCAAACCTTTTGACTCGGGGGCCGCGTTGGGTTAAAACATATATATATATATATATATATATATGTATATATATATATATATATATATATACATATATATATATATATATGAATGAACACGTGGAGTTATGTACTTGACAAAAAAAGGGGAAATAACTGAAAACATGTTTTATAATCTAGTTTCTTCTAAATAGCCACCCTTTGCTCTGATTACTGCCTTGCACACTCTTAGCATTCT
Source organism: Nerophis lumbriciformis (assembly GCF_033978685.3). Taxonomy (NCBI): domain Eukaryota; kingdom Metazoa; phylum Chordata; class Actinopteri; order Syngnathiformes; family Syngnathidae; genus Nerophis; species Nerophis lumbriciformis. The sequence goes on along the minus strand of NC_084560.2, from coordinate 19,787,531 downwards.
CTCCATGAGCTTCAAGAGGTAGTCACCTGAAAGGGTTTTCACTTCACAGGTGGGCCTTATCAGGTTTGATTAGTGGAATTTCTTGCTTTATAAATATATATATATATATATATATATATATATATATATATTTATTTATATACATACAGTTGCGATCAAAAGTTGCAAAGAACATAATGTCATGGCTGTCTTTGTCAATACGTGGACCTTGGAGTTTGTTTTACCGGAATGCAAAGGAAAGTTGGCGCGAGCAAGGCGTGAATATAAGTACATGATTTATTAAAACACTAACAAACTACAAAAAAAGGAAGCAAACAAAAGGCACGCACAATGGCGGAAAACAAACTTGACTAATGAAACCAAAAGACTAGCACAAAGGCAATTAACTATGAACACGAAACAAAAACACTTACTGTGGCATGGCAAGAAGCAAAAACTATGCCATCCATCCATCCATTTTCTACCGCTTATTCCCTTCGGGGTCGTGGGGGGCGCTGGAGCCTATCTCAGCTACAATCGGGCGGAAGGCGGGGTACACCCTGGACAAGTCACCACCTCATCGCAGGGCCAACACAGATAGACAGACAACATTCACACTCACATTCACACACTAGGGCCAATTTACTGTTGCCAATCAACCTATCCCCAGGTGCATGTCTTTAGAGGTGGGAGGAAGCCGTAGTACCCGGAGGGAACCCACGCAGTCACGGGGAGAACATGCAAACTCCACACAGAAAGATCCCGAGGCCGGGATTGAACTCACGACCTTCGTATTGTGAGGCAGACGCACTATCCCCTCTTCCACCGTGCTGCCCACAAGAACTATGGAATATCATGGGTAGCAGTAGCATGGATGGATAGATAATGTCCCCAGGACGAACAACAGAAACAGACCGGCTTAAATAGCAGTAACATGATCAGTGAAAACAGGTGCGTGACTCAAAGCGTGAAACAGGTGCGTGACATGACAGGTGAAAACTAATGGGTTGCTATGGTGACAAAACAAACAAAAGTGCACAAAGAGTCCAAAAACAAAACCGAACATGACTAAAACAAAACATGATCACACAGACATGACAGTCTTGAGTTTCCAATAATTTCTACAACTCCTATTTCTTTGTGATAGAGTGATTGGAGCACATACTTGTTGGTCACAAAAAACATTCATGAAGTTTGGTTCTTTTATGAATTTATTATGGGTCTACTGAAAATGTGAGCAAATCTGCTGGGTCAAAAGTATACATACAGCAATGTTAATATTTGCTTACATGTCCCTTGGCAAGTTTCACTGCAATAAGGCGCTTTTGGTAGCCATCCACAAGCTTCTGGTTGAATTGTTGACCACTCCTCTTGACAAAATTGATGCAGTTCAGCGAAATGTGTTGTTTTTCTGACATGGACTTGTTTCTTCAGCATTGTCCACACGTTTAAAATCAGGACTTTGGGAAGGCCATTCTAAAACCTTCATTCTAGCCTGATTTAGCCATTCCTTTACCACTTTTGACTTGTGGCGTGTGCAAAGCAATAATCGAGGCAAACGGTGGTTATTTTGAAGAAACGAGAATACAAAACATGTTTTCAGTTATTTCACCTTTTTTTGTTAAGTACATAACTCCATGTGTGTTCATTCATAGTTTTGATGTAACAATCTACAATGTAAATAGTTATGGAAATAAAGAAAACGCATTAAAATGAGAAGGTGGGTCTAAACTTTTGGCCTGGACTGTACATGGGACAATGCACATTAATGGACATACAGTATACAGTTGCGATCAAAAGTTTACATACACTTGTAAAGAACATAATGTCATGGCTGTCTTGAGTTTCCTATAATTAACAAAAATAGTTTACAAAAATTGAGCGGTTTGGCCACAATACCCAGCAATATGTTTGGAGGAGAAAAGAGTAGGCCTTTAATCCCAGGAACACCACACCTACCGTCAAGCATGGTGGTGGTAGTATTATGCTCTGGGCCTGTTTTGCTGCCAATGGAACTGGTGCTTTACAGAGAGTAAATGGGACAATGAAAAAGGAGGATTACCTCCAAATTCTCCAGGACAACCTAAAATCATCAGCCCGGAGGTTGGGTCTTGGGCGCAGTTGGGTGTTCCAACAGGACAATGACCCCAATCTAGGGATGTCTGATAATGGCTTTTTGCCGATATCCGATATTCCGATATTGTCCAACTCTTTAATTACCGATACCAATATCAACCGATACCGATATCAACCGATATATACAGTCGTGGAATTAACACATTATTATGCCTAATTTGGACAACCAGGTATGGTGAAGATAAGGTACTTTTAAAAAATAAAATAAAATAAAATAAGATAAATAAATTACAAACATTTTCTTGAATAAGAAAGAAAGTAAAACAATATAAAAACAGTTACATTGAAACTAGTAATTAATGAAAATGAGTCAAATTAACTGTTAAAGGTTAGTACTATTAGTGGACCAGCAGCACGCACAATCATGTGTGCTTACGGACTGTATCCCTTGCAGACTGTATTGATATATATTGATATATAATGTAGGAACCAGAATATTAATAACAGAAAGAAACAACCCTTTTGTGTGAAGGAGTGGAGGGGGAGGGAGATTTTTTTGGGTTGGTGCACTAATTGTAAGTGTATCTTGTGTTTTTTATGTTGATTTTATAAAAAATAAAAAATAAAAAAAACAAAAAAAACAATACAGATAATAAAAAAATGATACCGATAATTTCCGATATTACATTTTAACGCATTTATCGGCATCTCTACCCCAAACACACGTCAAAAGTGGTAAAGGAATGGCTAAATCAGGCTAGAATGAAGGTTTTAGAATGGCCTTCCCAAAGTCCTGACTTAAACGTGTGGACAATGCTGAAGAAACAAGTCAGAAAATCAACACATTTAGCTGAACTGCACCAATTTTGTCAAGAGGGGTGGTCAAAAATTCAAGCAGAAGCTTGTGGATGGCTACCAAAAGCGCCTTATTGCAGTGAAACTTGCCAAGGGACATGTAAGCAAATATTAACATTGCTCTATGTATACTTTGTGGGCTCTGTACCGAGGATGTCGTTGCGGCTTGTGCAGCCCTTTGAGACACTTGTGATTTAGGGCTATATAAATAAACATTGACATTGACTTTTGACCCAGCAGATTTGCTCACATTTTCAGTAGACCCATAATAAATTCATAAAAGAACCAAACTTCATGAATGTTTTTTGTGACCAACAAGTATGTGCTCCAATCACTCCGTCACAAAAAAATAAGAGTTGTAGAAAGTATTGGAAACTCAAGACAGCCATGACATTATGTTCTTTACAAGTGTATGTCAACTTTTGATCGCGACTGTAAAATGTTAAAGGCCTACTGAAACCCACTACTACCGACCACGCAGTCTGATAGTTTATATAGCAATGATGAAATATTAACATTGCAACACATGCCAATACGGCCGGGTTAGCTTACTAAAGTGCAATTTTAAATTTCGCGCAAAATATCCTGCTGAAAAGGTCTCGGTATGATGACGTCAGCACGTGACGTCACAGATTGTAGAGGACATTTTGGGACAGCATGGTGGCCAGCTATTAAGTAGTCTGTTTTCATCGCAAAATTCCACAGTATTCTGGACATCTGTGTTGGTGAATCTTTTGCAATTTGTTCAATGAACAATGGAGACAGCAAAGAAGAAAGCTGTAGGTGGGAAGCGGTGTATTGCGGCCGACTTGTGCAACACAAACACAGCCGGTGTTTCATTGTCTACATTCTCGGAAGATGACAGTCAAGCTTTACCATTGGCCTGTGGAGAACTGGGACAACAGAGACTCTTACCAGGAGGACTTTGAGTTGGATACGCAGACACGGTACCGTGAGTACGCATGCAGCTGCGGCTTCCAAACATTTGATCGCTTGCCCGTACGTGCGTGCCGCTATATGCATGTCACGTACGTAACTTTGGGGACTTTGAGGAAATATATGTGCTGTATGAACTTTGGGGAGGTGAACGGTACTTTGGGCTGTGGGATTGAGTGTGTTGTGCAGGTGTTTGAGTTGTATTGGCGGGTTATATGGACGGGAGGGGGGAGGTGTTTGTTATGCGGGATTAATTTGTGGCATATTAAATATAAGCCTGGTTGTGTTGTGGCTAATAGAGTATATATATGTCTTGTGTTTATTTACTGTTTTAGTCATTCCCAGCTGAATATCAGGTCCCACCCGCCTCTCACAGCATCTTCCCTATCTGAATCGCTCCCACTGCCCTCTTGTCCTTCACTCTCACTTTCCTCATCCACGAATCTTTCATCCTCGCTCAAATTAATGGGGAAATCGTCACTTTCTCGGTCCGAATCGCTCTTGCTGCTGGTGGCCATGATTGTAAACAATGTGCGGATGTGAGGAGCTCCACAACCTGTGACGTCACGCTACTCGTCTGCTACTTCCGGTACAGGCAAGGCTTTTTTATCAGCGACCAAAAGTTGAGAACTTTATCGTCGATGTTCTCTACTAAATCCTTTCAGCAAAAATATGGCAATATCGCGAAATGATCAAGTATGACACATAGAATGGACCTGCTATCCCCGTTTGAATAAGAAAATCGCATTTCAGTAGGCCTTTAATGAGCCAGATTGTAGCCAAAGGCTCATTTTTTTGCTGTTTTTATCTGCCACACGTAGAAAGCCGGTCTGAGAAAATAATGCATACATTAAACCGGTCCCTGTTGGAGAAAAAGGTTGGGGGAACCCTGCTTTATACGCAACAAGATCACTGTTGTCTTTTTGGGAATTTTCTGCAAAGAAAATGTCTGCCAGTTGAATAGCCCTGCATTAGTACTTCCACACATACAGTATGTCCTCATTCAGACACCTGGGACTAGTCCTGTTAAACTTTTTAATAAAGTAAAAAAGACAGATTTACTCTTCTGGTGATAAATTTGTCTAATAACAGTCACTGGTGGTGTCGGTTTGATGAAATATTTGACTGTAAAACAGTTTTTATTACGAGTATGAATCCACGCCGTCCCACCGGCACAATGCGAGCGAGCTATTTAGCAGTACGTGCCTCACCAACGCTGCCGTGTGTCAAACTGATGCAGTGGTCGGAACGTTCCGAGACCTGTGTTTGCTCTCGCACGTTGCAGTGGTTGTGTTGACCAACCCAGGTCAAAAAGGTTATCAGCGTGTTCCCATGTCACAACATAGGGACCCTCAGACATGAAGAGCTTCCTAAGGGTTGGTTCATGCTTTCATTAGAGCGTTTGCTACTCCTCTCCCCGCAGCCAATCGGCAGCAAGGTTAGAGGTCACCACTATATCAGCTCTCGCTCGGAGGCAAAATATTAGTTGGGACATTAGCTGTGATACTTGCAATAATTTGATCTTTCTTGCACTCATGGCACCTATTCTACTGAACTGCATGGGGAATGACCACAGTGACTCCATCAAGTAAGTCCACCTTTTTGCTCTCGCAAATCTCTATCAAGGTCACTTCAAAAATGGTATTTGCGTCTTCAGGCAACAAGTCCAGGTGAAGAACCCTTACTTGGACACCATGGAGGAGGACATCCTCTACCACTTCAGCCTGAGCACCAAGTCTCACAACCTGCCAGAGATGTTTGGCGACATAAAGGTGTGACATTCGCCAAAACGCGACTGTAACGTTTAAAAGCCACTTCAAAGTTGACTTACAGTCGCGATCCAAAGTTGACATACACTTGTAAAGAACATAATGTCATGGCTGTCTTGAGTTTCCAATAATTTCTACAATTCTTATGTTTTTGTGATAGAGTGATTGGAGCACATACTTGTTGGTCACAAAAAACATTCATGAAGTTTGGTTCTTTTATGAACTTATTATGGGTCTACTGAAAATGTGAGCAAATCTACTCGGTTAAAAGAATACAAACCCCGTTTCCATATGAGTTAGGAAATTGTGTTAGATGTAAATATAAACGGAATACAATGATTTGCAAATCATTTTCAACCCATATTCAGTTGAATGCACTACAAAGACAACATATTTGATGTTCAAACTCATAAAATGTTTTTTTTTTGCAAATAATAATTAACTTAGAATTTCATGGCTGCAACACGTGCCAAATTAGTTGGGAAAGGGCATGTTCACCACTGTGTTACATCACCTTTTCTTTTAACAACACTCAATAAACGATTGGGAACTGAGGAAACTAAGTGTTGAAGCTTTGAAAGTGGAATTCTTTCCCATTCTTGTTTATGTAGAGCTTCAGTCGTTCAACAGTCCGGGGTCTCCGCTGTCGTATTTTACGCTTCATAATGCGCCACACATTTTCGATGGGAGACAGGTCTGGACTGCTGGCGGGCCAGGAAAGTACCCGCACTCTTTTTTTACTAAGCTACGCTGTTGTAACACGTGCTGAATGTGGCTTGGCATTGTCTTGCTGAAATAAGCAGGGGCGTCCATGAAAAAGACGGCGCTTAGATGGCAGCATATTTTGTTCCAAATCCTGTATGTACCTTTCAGCATTAATGGTGCCTTCACTGATGTGTAAGTTACCCATGCCTTGGGCACTAATGCACCCCCATACCATCACAGATGCTGGCTTTTGAACTCTGCGTCGATAACAGTGTGGATGGTTCGCTTCCCCTTTGGTCCGGATGACACGATGTCGAATATTTCCAAAAACAATTTGAAATGTGGACTCGTCAGACCACAGAACACTTTTCCACTTTGCATGAGTCCATCTTAGATGATCTCGGGCCCAGAGAAGCCGGCGGCGTTTCTGGATGTTATTGATAAATGGCTTTCGCTTTGCATAGTAGAGCTTTAACTTGCACTTACAGATGTAGCGACCAACTGTATTTAGTAACAGTGGTTTTCTGAAGTGTTCCTGAGCCCATGTGGTGATATCCTTTAGAGATTGATGTCGGTTTTTGATACAGTGCCGTCTGAGGGATCGAAGGTCACGGTCATTCAATGTTGGTTACGTGCAGTGATTTCTCCAGATTCTCTGAACCTTTTGATGATATTATGGACCGTAGATGTTGAAATCCCTACATTTCTTGCAATTGCACTTTGAGAAACGTTGTTCTTAAACTGTTTGACTATTTGCTCACGCAGTTGTGGACAAAGGGGTGTACCTCGCCCCATCCTTTCTTGTGAAAGACTGAGTATTTTTTGGGAAGCTGTTTTTATACCCAATCATGGCACCCACCTGTTCCCAATTAGCCTGCACACCTGTGGGATATTCCAAATAAGTGTTTGATGAGCATTCCTCAACTTTATCAGTATTTATTGCCACCTTTCCCAACTTCTTTGTCACGTGTTGTTGGCATCAAATTCTAAAGTTAATGATTATTTGCAAAAAAAAAAAAGTTTATCAGTTTGAACATCAAATATGTTGTCTTTGTAGCATATTCAACTGAATATGGGTTGAAAATGATTTGCAAATCTTTGTATTCCGTTTATATTTACATCTAACACAATTTCCCAACTCATATGGAAACGGGGTTTGTACATGCAGCAATGTTAATATTTGGTTACATGTCCCTTGGCAAGTTTCACTGCAATAAGGCGCTTTTGGTAGCCATCCACAAGCTTCTGCTTGAATTTTTGACCACTCCTCTTGACAAAATTGGTGCAGTTCAGCTAAATGTGTTGGTTTTCTGACATGGACTTGTTTCTTCAGCATTGTCAGGATTTTGGGAAGGCCATTCTAAAACCTTCATTCTAGCCTGATTTAGCCATTCCTTTACCCCTTTCGACGTGTGTTTGGGGTCGTTGTCCTGTTGGAACACCCAACTGCGCCCAAGACCCAACCCGGGCTGATGATTTTAGGTTGTCCTGAAGACATTGAAGGTAATCCTCCTTCTTCATTGTCCCATTTACTCTCTGTAAAGCACCAGTTCCATTGGCAGCAAAACAGGCCCAGAGCATAATACTACCACCACCATGCTTGACGGTGGACATGGTGTTCCTGGGATTAAAGGCCTCGCCTTTTCTCTTCCAAACATATTGCTGGGTATTGTGGCCAAACAGCAACATTTTTGTTTCATCTGACATCACATGGACAAAGATAAAACCTTCTGGAGGAAAAGTTGAGCTGTTTGGCCACAATACCCAGCAATATGTTTGGAGGAGAAAAGGTGAGGCCTTTAATCCCAGGAACACCATTCGTACCGTCAAGCATGGTGGTGGTAGTATTATGCTCTGGGCCTGTTTTGCTGCCAATGGAACTGGCGCTTTACAGAGAGTTAATGCGACAATGAAAAAGGAGGATTACCTCCAGATTCTTCAGGACAACCTAAAATCATCAGCCCGGAGGTTGGGTCTTGGGCGCAGTTGGGTGTTCCAACAGGACAATGACCCCAAACACATGTCAAAAGTGGTAAAGGAATGGCTAAATCAGGCTAGAATGCAAGTTTTAGAATGGCCTTCCTAAAGTCCTGACATAAACGTGTGGACAATCCTGAAGAAACAAGTCCATGTCAGAAAACCAACACATTTAGCTGAACTGCACCAATTTTGTCAAGAGGTGTGGTCTGTATGTTTACTTTTGACCCAGCAGATTTGCTCACATTTTCAGTAGACCCATAATAAATTCATAAAAAAAAAAAAACTTCATGAATGTTTTTTTGTGACCAACAAGTATGTGCTCCAATCACTCTATCACAAAAACATAAGAGTTGTAGAAATGATTGGAAACTCAAGACAGCCATGACATTATGTTCTTTACAACTTTTGATTGCGACTGTATATTGTCCTTAATCACAAATGTCTTAAAGGGCTGCACAAGCCACAACGACATCCTGCGCTCAGATCCCACGTCATGGCAAGAAAAACCTTGTGAGGAAAGAGAATTAATTAACTCATATTATGTTTTGCTTATGGTGAAGGTTTATTTTCACTTTGGAGAATTAGAAACACCAAGATTAAGTAAATAGTTCTATTTCAGTTTGAGCACATAAATAGATAAGGCCCCTTAGTGTGACATTCGCAGGTGGATTGGATCACTTCTCGTAGGAAAAGAGACTCTAATTGGGAGTTCGGAATGCAAAAGTGATAGCCCTATCCTTGAGAAGAGACTACATGTCTAGCTCAACGCCAACGTTTAAGCTATGACTTAAAGCAGTTGTTTCCCAGACACTTACACACGAATATCTCCTTTTATGGTCAGGGTGTGCTGTCCTGACTTAGCACACACACCCAGAGACAGGACGGAGGAATATAAAACTGATGGTTTGGCTTCTCCAAGTTAGGAGTGCCTCATTTTTTTGACTTGAGTCCTCCTCCAGGTTCTTCAGTCCTGTATAATGATGCTCGCTTGTAATAAGGCAAATTTTAGTTCAGTAAAGCTTCTCCGGCGTCTCTTTTGATCCAGCCGCACTGCCGTGTCGAGGATGACAAGACCAGAAATACACATCATGAGCTGACAGAATGTGTTTTATTCTATAGTTTGTGTGTGTCGGTGGCAGCGCCAATCGCATGAAGGCCTTCGCCCAGTTCATCCACGAGGAGCTGAAGCTGCCCGGCAACCTGGCGGAAATCCGAGATATATGCGAGGGAACTGACCGCTACTGCATGTATAAAGTGGGACCGGTGCTTTCTATTAGTGTGAGTACTACATACATTCCTCTCACGCCTCTCTGAATTGATATACTGTAATAATATTCATTTATTCAACCGGTATTTTGCATAATTATGAGCAAAATAAGTGAATACATTGGGTTAAGATAACATTGAGCAACAACTTTAAACAATTTCCAAGTTATCCCTCTGGGGCATACATTATTTAACAACAACAGAGTAGTGTCAGGACAAAAAGGTTGCTTATAAATATCTTTTGGATTTTTTTAACACTATTTTTTTCCCTCAGATCTCTCAATCAACTTCAGTCCTAAATAAAACTGGCCAACAGGTCATGTTTTTCATTTTATTTTAACTACCGTATTTTTCGGAGTATAAGTCGCACCTGCCGAAAATGCATAACATATACTTCTGGTATGCGGATTTCTTCTAGATCAGTGGTTCTCAAACTGTGGTACCGGTACCACTTCTGGTATGCGGACTTCTTCTAGATCAGTGGTTCTCAAACTGTGGTACGGGTACCACTTCTGGTATGCGGACTTCTTCTAGATCAGTGGTTCTCAAACTGTGGTACCGGTACCACTTCTGGTATGCGGACTTCTTTTAGATCAGTGGTTCTCAAACTGTGGTACCGGTACCACTTCTGGTATGCGGACTTCATCGAGTGGTACGCCAAATAATCACTTCATCAAACATAGTAATGATATGTGTTTTATGTTGCACGATTGCACCAAGTAAAATTTCCTAGTTTGTGAACCCGTTCTCAAACAATGGCAATAAAAACTCTTCCGATTCTGATTCTAATGATGTGATTCGAGCCCTTATCAAAGTAATGTTTCAGCAGCCAAAAATATGAAATATACTTGTTACATAAAACCTCTGCCTTGTTTTTAATGAATACTTAGGCCTACTACGCTACTGTGTTATGTTCATCTTGGAGAAAGCAAACCACCAAGTTTAAGTAAATAGTGGTATTTCAGTTTGAGCACATAATAAGACAACGCCCCTCATTTTGACATTAGCAAGTGGATTGGATCACTTCTCGTAGGAAAGAGGCCCTAATTGGGACGTCGGAATGCAAAAGTGATAACCCTATCCTTGAGAAAAGACTACCGTATTTTTCGGAGTATAAGTCGCACCGGCCGAAAAAGCATAATAAAGAAGGAAAAAAACATATATAAGTCGCACTGGAGTATAAGTCGCATTTTTGGGGGAAATTTATTTGATAAAAGCCAACACCAAGAATAGACATTTGAAAGGCAATTTAAAATAAATAAAGAATAGTGAACAACAGGCTGAATAAGTGTACGTTATATGAGGCATAAATAACCAACTGAGAAGGTGCCTGGTATGTTAACGTAACATATTATGGTAAGAGTCATTCAAATGACTATAACATATAGAACATGCTATACGTTTACCAAACAATCTGTCACTCCTAATCGCTAAATCCCATGAAATCTTATACGTCTAGTCTCTTACGTGAATGAGCTAAATAATATTATTTGATATTTTACGGTAATGTGTTAATCATTTCACACATAAGTCGCTCCTGAGTATAAGTCGCAGCCCCCAAACTATGAAAAAAACTGCGACTAATAGTCTGAAAAATACGGTACTGCAGTCAAAAAAAAAGAAATAGATTAATCACTTATTAATGATACTTTTAAATTAACTTAAGAAAAGAGCCTAATCTTTGCACACAGATGCAAATTTATTGTCAGTATGTAATCCAAAAAAATGTTTTTTAATGTTTTACTTGAATGCACTACGTTTATTTGCTCAAAAAGTGGTCTCTAAAGTCCAAATAGGACTTTAAAATAATACCTATTAAATCATTCTTATTACTAGAGATGTCTGTATGATGATAAATGCGTTAAAATGTAATATCGGAAATTATCGGTATAATTTTTTTAATTATCTGCATCGTTTTTTTTTTTTTCGTTTTTTTGTTTTTTATTAAATCAACATAAAAACACAAGATACACAATTAGTGCACCAACCCAAAAAACCTCCCTCCCCCATATACACTCATTCACACAAAAGGGTTGTTTCTTTCTGTTATTAATATTCTGGTTCCTACATTATATATCAATATATATCAATACAGTCTGCAAGGGATACAGTCCGTAAGCACACATGATTGTGCGTGCTGCTGGTCCACTAATAGTACTAACCTTTAACAGTTAATTTTACTCATTTTCATTCATTACTAGTTTCAATGTAACTGTTTTTATATTGTTTTACTTTCTTTTTTATTCAAGAAATGTTTATTTATTTATTTATCTTATTTTATTTTATAAATTTGTTTTAAAAGTACCATATCTTCACCATACCTGGTTGTCCAAATTAGGCATAATAATGTGTTAATTCCTCGACTGCATATATTGGTTGATATCGGTATCGGTAATTAAAGAGTTGGACAATATCGGAATATCGGCAAAAAGCCATTATCGGACATCCCTACTTCTCAATAATGAAACATGATATTATCTGCAATTAGAGTTAACTATAAACAAACTGTGATTAATTGCGATTAAATATTTTAATCACTTGACAGCCCTAATTTACATACTGCTGTATTTATATTAGTGCTAGGAAATAATACATTTTGTAAATCAGATTAATCACATTTTTCAATTTAGGTTGATACAATATAGGTTAATACTCGCTTGCATAATTTTAATCAACTTTAACAAAAAAAAGAGCCCGACATTTGGACACAAACGGTGTCAAACAAATATTTGTTAAGTGTTTTATTTGAATGCACATCATTTATTTGCTCAAAACTTGGTAACAGTTGTATCTAAAGTCCAGTCAGGGTGTATTTTGAAGTGGGATTTGCCAGTAAGTACAGCAGTTGGAGTGTCCTCACTCATCTTTGTCCTGACATATGCATTGACTTGTTTACTGACCGTATAACAGGTCTCACCTTCCAGGTAACCATCCACGGTTAAGGAAAAGGAGCACGTGGGGTTAAAATAAATTGCGTGATTAATCTGTGTATTCATTAGATCATTTTTTTTGTTAAATCATTATTTTTGACAGCCCTAATTTCAACCCTTTGAATGCCAATTCAATCTAATTATGTCAGTTATTTATTTTGTAAAATTTGCATAAAATGAGTTATCATCCATATAGTAAATGTTAAAGGTTAAAAAATACCTCAATATACATAAGACTAGTAATAAAACTAACGTTGATGCATTTTATCATGTTTTCTGTGTCAAATTCCAAAACCTGATTTTTTTTTGTTTATTTATTCATGAATTTTTCTCATTTATTTACTGTATATTCATTTAAGGTCGGTACCGCAATTTGTAACGTTTAAACAGGACCTGCCAGTCAGTGTGATTCTCGAAACAGAGACGAAAGTGCAAACAAAGGACTGAGATGTGCATTTTTATGCCAATATTGAATTGCCAGCCTCTTACACGTCACCAGCCCAGATTTAATAGCACATGCAAAAGGTGGACTTACAGATGGTTTTTAATTTCAACACTCAAAGTAAATTATTTGAATAAAAAACAACATTAGGAACTATGTTTTAAGTAAAAAAAAAAACGTCCAACCGGAACTCTCTAATAACTAAAGTTCCTTGGGTGAATAATGTAAACTCACTACACCGGTATGTTTTAGTGCTTTCATGGCGAGTTTACCGACAGATATAAGTAAGAACTTTACACTACTTTATATTAGAAATGGCAAGAGCAGAGGACGAAAGTCCCGTAACAAGAAGATCGAGAAAAACAAGAAGCTTATCGACTACAAAGGCGGACACGCGCAATTTTTCAGGATTTATGCAGATCCCAAATCGGGATCAGCAGGTACCAGAAGGTAAGAAAAGTTGCTTTTGCATAATATTGCGAAACAAAACGCCAGAAAATATGTCTTACCTTATACACACACCATAATGACACTCATATGTTGAAGCATTCATAGCTTACCAAAGTCGTACTAAAACATTTTGATAGATTTTGTTTGTAATGTTCTATATTTTCGATGGAACATATAAAATGTTGGTGTTGTTTACTTGAGTCATATTGCCATCATATTGCAGTCTACACGTATCTCTTATGTTTGACTGCCATCTACTGCTCACACTTATCACTACACCATGTACCAAATAAAATAGTTTCGAGGTCGGTAAGCAAAACCAGAATCATTCCGTACATTAGGCGCACCGGGTTATAAGGCGCACTGTCGGGTTTTGAGGGAAAAAAATTAATTTTAAGTGCGCTTTATAGTCCAGAAATAGTCTGGTGAATATTTATTTTTCCTGAAGCTGCTCCACCTCACACTTTAGGGACAAACCCCACTGCAATTGGTAGAATTTTATCATGCATGTAGCTTAAATAGCAAGTGTTGTCTTGCAGCATGGTATGGGCGTCCCGTCCATCTCTATTATGCTGCACGAGCTCATCAAGCTGCTGCACCATGCCCACTGCAGGGATGTCATCCTGTTTCGCCTGGGGACATCGGGTGGTGTTGGTAAATACTCGTTGTTTTTTCCTTCGAGTTTCCAAAAGTCTATGTCAAATTAAAAATATATATACATATATTTTGATCATTCAGGTCTGGCCCCGGGCACGGTGGTAGTGACCGACAAAGCAGTGGACTACTCTTTCAGGCCCCAGTTTGAGCAGGTGGTGCTGGGTAAAGTGATCACCCGCAGCACCGTGCTGGATGAAGGTGTGGCCAGCGAGCTTCTGCAGTGCTCCTCTGAGCTCCAGAACCTTCCCACCGTGATTGGAAACACCATGTGCACACACGACTTCTACGAAGGTGAGACATGGCGCGTTACAGGTGTCACCCGAGTGTTAAGGCAGAGGTTCTCAAGTATTTACGCTCCCCTTGGGAGACCCCACCCTGAAGTCAAAGTTGATGTTTAAAGATGTCATTATGCTATTGCCTCCCTAACACCCCCTCCTCCCCAAAAAAGGGGTGCACCCCACTATTTGAGAAGCACTGCATTATGGTTGTAGGGTATACCGGTATTAGTATAGTACAGCAATACTAATGAATCATATTCGGTACTATACCGCCTCTAAAAAGTACCGGTCCACCACCCCCCCCCCCCCCCCACCCCACCCCCGCCCCCCGTGTTGTCGTCACGTCGTGTCATTGCTGGTTTACGAGCAGACGAGCATGTTCGGCAGCGCACACACAGAGTACTTACAAGCAGACACAGTGTGTAGACAGAAAAGGGAGAACGGACGCATTTTGGTTTAAAAACTAAAGATAAAGGTGAAGTTATAACACTGAAACGCCCTCAGGAAGAGGTGCTTTAAGACATGGCTAAAGTCCATCCGCAGTTTGCAGTGTTGTAGCTACTTCTAAATCACTAATCCTCGTCTCCATGGCGACAAATAAAGCAAGTTTCTTACAAGTATTATTATCACTGCAGGACGAGGAATAGCTAAACATGCTTCACTACACACCGTAGCTCACCGGCGTCAAAATGTAAACAAACGCCATTGGTGGATCTACACCTGACATCCACTGTAATGATACCAAGTACAGGAGCGTATCTCGCCGATACTACTATGATTACGTCGATATTTTTTATCGTCGCAAAATCTTCTTTCGTTTAAAAAAAATGTATATTATGTTTATAAACTCAGGAAATATGTCCCTGGACACATGAGGACTAAGAATATGACCAATGTATGATCCTGTAACGACTTTGTATCGGATTGATACCCAAATTTGTGGTATCATCCAAAACTAATGTAAAGCATCCAAACAAGAGAAGAATAAGTGATTATTACATTTTAACAGAAGTGTAGATAGAACATGTTAAAATAGAAAGTAAGTAGATATTAACAGTAAATGAACAAGTAGATTAATAATTCATTTTCTACCACTTGTCCTTAATAATGTTGACAAAATAATAGGTAGATAAATGACACAATATGTTACTGCATATGTCAGCAGACTAATTAGGAGCCTTTGTTTGTTTACTTACTACTAAAAGACAAGTTGTCTTGTATGTTTACTATTTTATTTAAGGACAAACTTGCAATAATAAACATATGTTTAATGTACCCTAAGATTTTTTGTTAAAATAAAGCCAATAATGTAATTTTTTGTGGTCCCCTTTATTTAGAATATTTTGGTAGCGGTACCGCTACCAAAATATTGGTATCGGTAAAGTTAACACTAAAGTTAAACTTAAAGTACCACTGCTAGTCACACGCACACACTCGGTGTGGTGAAATTAACCCCTGCATTTGACCCACCCCCTGGGAGGTGAGGGGAGCAGTGAGCAGCAGCGGCGGCCACGCTCGGGAATCATTTTTGGTGATTTAACCCCCAATTCCAACCTTTGATGCTGAGTGCCAAGCAGGGAGGTAACGGGTGCCATTTTTATAGTCTTTGGTATGACTCGGCCGGGGTTTGAACTCACGACCTACCGATCTCAGGGCGGACACTCTAACCACTAGGCCACACTGCATTAAAGGGCTGTTTTGGAATTTCACTTGACCCCGTAAGGGACAAGCGGTAGAAAATACATTTTTGTCAAGATACCCACTATTACGCTATTGCCTCCCACGCACACGTATCACGGCCCCCCTCCTCCAGGAGTGAACCGCTCTCCTTGTGTCCTAGGTCAAGGTCGACTTGACGGGGCTCTGTGCTCCTTCTCCCACGAGGAAAAGCTGGAGTATCTGAGGAAAGCCTACGAAGCAGGAGTGCGGAACATCGAAATGGAGTCCACCGTCTTTGCCGCCATGTGTCGCGTCTGCGGCCTCAAAGGTGAGGAGTCCGAGTCGACTTTTGTCACTTTTCTGGTTCGAATGATTTTTGTTTTTTCGTCCCACGCCAGCGGCTGTCGTCTGCGTCACATTGTTGAACCGCTTCGAGGGAGACCAGATCACGTCCCCTCATGACGTCCTGGTGGACTACCAGCAGAGGCCCCAGGCTCTCGTGGCCCACTTTATTAAGAAACGCCTTGGCCATGTTGTCTAAAACCACAGCACTGCCATACCCCTCTGAAATCAGTAGACACTATATTGCCAAAAGTATTTGGCCACCTGCCTTGACTCACATATGAACTTGAAGTGCCATCCCATTCCTAACCCATAGGGTTCAATATGATGTCCGTCCACCTTTTGCAGCTATTACAGCTTCAGCTCTTCTGGGAAGGCTGTCCACAAGGTTGCAGAGTCTTTCTTTAATAGGAATTTTCGACCATTCTTCCAAAAGTGCATTGGTGGGGTCACACACTGATGTTAGTCCAGAAGGCCTGGCTCTCAGTCTCCGTTGTAATTCATCCCAAAGGTGTTCTATCGGAGTTCAGGTCAGGACTCTGTGCAGGCCAGTCAAGTTCACCCACACCAGACTCTGTCATCCTTATCTTTATGGACCTTGTCATGAAAAACAACCCAACACCACAATTCTGATCATTTGGATGGGTGGCCAAATACTTTTGGCAATATAGTGTATATAAATTCAACTGATGTGTATATACTCTATTTAAAGGGGGACTGCACTTTTTTTGGGAAGTTTTTCTCTCGTTCACAATCCTTATAAGAGACAAGAAGACAAAAGTTTTTTTTTTTTTTGCATTTTTATTTGTTCTAATTCATCCTAAAGGTGTTCTATCAGAGTTCAGGTCAGGACTCTGTGCAGGCCAGTCAAGTTCACCCACACCAGACTCTGTCATCCATGTCTTTATGGACCTTGTCATGAAAAACAACCCAACACCACAATTCTGATCATTTGGATGCGTGGCCAAATACTTTTGGCAATATAGTGTATATAACATGAACAATCATATTACAGTATCTGTAAAGTATTAGCCCACATTTCATGTTTTGTTTGTACACAGCTAGCTCGACAGCGTATGTACTGTAGTTGTACTAACAAGCATGACATGCTGCATGTATCATGATCAATATTATAGTGACTTACTTGATGGACAGTTGTGCGTTTGGTCGAGCAGGGCGGAGAAGTTTTTTCCAGTTGTTTTTCCAGTGAACACACCATTTATGTCGGCATAGTTCGCGCTGACCTCACTCTCTCGGCTTCCGTCCGCTCCAACATATTTCAGCCTGTCTTCGTGCTCGCTTGATAACCAGTAGTTCATCCTCTGTATATTCAGCTTCAAAAAGATAAGGTGGTGAATCCCCATTTGTCCAAAAATAGTCGCCTCCGTTGTTTAACACATATATACTTGCAATGTGTATATAAAACATTAGCCGCATTTTGCAAGTATTTTTTTTTTCATGTTTAGAATCTTAAAAAAGGACATATGTGCTCATGTCTCTCATAATGATTGTGAACGATAGGAACAAAAAAAATGCAGTTGCCCTTTAACATGTTCATATGTGCATATGTAGACACTGTAGATGACTTGATTAAGTTAAATATTATATAATATTAATTTATGTTTGTATTGTGTTATTGACTGTGTGATTGTTTTAGTACTTCCAATGTTTTCACTGGTAGTTTGTTGATATATTGTATCTATAAAAACAATAGAAACATTGGGGCGGTATAGCTCGGTTGGTAGAGTGTCCGTGCCATCAACCTGAGGGTTGCAGGTTCGATCCCCGCTTCCGCCATCCAAGTCACTGCCGTTGTGTCCTTGGGCAAGACACTTTACCCACCTGCTCCCAGTGCCACCCACACTGGTTTAAATGTAACTTAGATATTGGGTTTTCACTATGTAAAGCGCTTTGAGTCACTAGAGAAAAGCGCTATATAAATATAATTCACTTCACTTCATCTGATTATGTGAGTGTAACTTGGAGATAATAAACATATTTTATAGCAGGAGTGTCCATGCTTTTTCCAATGAGGGCCACTGACTGAAAAATGAAAGGGAGCTTTTTTGTATATTTCAATGTCACAACCAGTACAATATATAAATTGTTTTGACAATACTTTCTAATAAGTACACACTATTGATAATTGTGTGAATGCTACAAAGCATTCACACATATGGTTTTCTACACCAAAATTAATCTATTTATTATTATTGTGTGAATGCTACAAAGCATTCACACATATGGTTTTCCACACAAAAATTAATCTATTATTATTGTGTGAATGCTCCAAAGCATTCACAGATATGGTTTTCTACACCAAAATTCATCCATTTATTCTTCAACTTATTATTGTGTGAATGCTCCAAAGCATTCACAAATATGGTTTTCTACACCACAATTCATCTATTTATAATTATTGTGTGAATGCGCCAAAGCATTCACAGATATGGTTTTCTCCACCAAAATTCATCTATTTATTATTATTGTGTGAATGCTCCAAAGCATTCATACATTTGGTTTTCTACACCAAAATTAATCTATTTATTCCTCAACTTACTATTGTGTGAATGCTCCAAAGCATTCACAGATATGGTTTTCTACACCAAAATGTATTCATCGTGTGAATGCTCCAAAGCATTCACACATATGGTTTTCTACACCAAAATGTATCTATTTATTATTATTGTGTGAATGCTCCAAAGCATTCACAAATATGGTTTTCTACACCACAATTCATCTATTTATAATTATTGTGTGAATGCGCCAAAGCATTCACAGATATGGTTTTCTCCACCAAAATTCATCTATTTATTATTATTGTGTGAATGCTCCAAAGCATTCACACATTTGGTTTTCTACACCAAAATGTATTCATCGTGTGAATGCTCCAAAGCATTCACACATATGGTTTTCTACACCAAAATGTATCTATTTATTATTATTGTGTGAATGCTCCAAAGCATTCACACATATGGTTTTCCACACCAAAATTAATATATTTATTCTTCAACTTATTATTGTGTGAATGCTCCAAAGCATTCACAGATATGGTTTTCTACACCAAAATGTATTTATCGTGTGAATGCTCCAAAGCATTCACACATATGGTTTTCTACACCAAAATGTATCTATTTATTATTATTGTGTGAATGCTCCAAAGCATTCACACATATGGTTTTCTACACCAAAATGTATTTATCGTGTGAATGCTCCAAAGCATTCATCCATATGGTTTTCTACACCAAAATTCATCTATTAATTCTTCAACTTATTATCGTGTGAATGCTCCAAAGCATTCACCCATATGGTTCTCTACACCAAAATTAATCTATTTTCTCTTCAACTTATTGTGTGAATGCTCCAAAGCATTCACACATATGATTTTCTACACCAAAATTAATCTATTTATTATTATTGTGTGAATGCTCCAAAGCATTCACACATTTGGTTTTCTACACCAAAATTAATCTATTTATTCTTCAACTTACTATTGTGTGAATGCTCCAAAGCATTCACAGATATGGTTTTCTACACCAAAATGTATTCATCGTGTGAATGCTCCAAAGCATTCACACATATGGTTTTCTACACCAAAATGTATCTATTTATTATTATTGTGTGAATGCTCCAAAGCATTCACACATATGGTTTTCCACACCAAAATTAATATATTTATTCTTCAACTTATTATTGTGTGAATGCTCCAAAGCATTCACAGATATGGTTTTCTACACCAAAATGTATTTATCGTGTGAATGCTCCAAAGCATTCACACATATGGTTTTCTACACCAAAATGTATCTATTTATTATTATTGTGTGAATGCTCCAAAGCATTCACACATATGGTTTTCTACACCAAAATGTATTTATCGTGTGAATGCTCCAAAGCATTCATCCATATGGTTTTCTACACCAAAATTCATCTATTAATTCTTCAACTTATTATCGTGTGAATGCTCCAAAGCATTCACCCATATGGTTCTCTACACCAAAATGAATCTATTTGCTCTTCAACTTATTGTGTGAATGCTCCAAAGCATTCACACATATGATTTTCTACACCAAAATTAATCTATTTATTATTATTGTGTGAATGCTCCAAATCATTCACACATATGGTTTTCTACACCAAAATTCATCCATTTATTCTTCAACTTATTATTGTGTGAATGGTCCAAAGCATTCACAAATATGGTTTTCTACAGCAACATTTTTCTTTTTTTAATTACTGTGTGAATGCTCCAAAGCATTCACAGATATGGCTTCCTACACCAACATGTATTTATCTTGTGAATGCTCCAAAGCACTCACACATATGGTTTTCTACACCAAAATATATTTTTCTTGTGAATGCTCCAAAGCATTCACACGTATGGTTTTCTACACAAAAAATTATCTATTTATTCTTCAACTTATTATTGTGTGAATGCTTCAAAATATTCACAGATATGGTTTTCTCACCAAAATGTATCAATTTATTATTATTGTGTGAATGCTCCAAAGCATTCACAGCTATGGTTTTCTACACCAAAATGTATTTTTCTTGTAAATGCTCCAAAGCGTTCACACATATGGTTTTCTACACCAAAATTAATTTATCGTGTGAATGCTCCAAAGCATTCACACACATGGTTTTCTACACCAAAATTAATCTATTTATTATTATTGTGTGAATGCTCCAAAGTGCGCTCTACCTTCCACATTTTTCACCCGATTCAAACCATTCCACTTTCAAACTGTCCAGCCTATTCGGGAATCGCAGGCTTTCCCTTGAAAAATCCCCAAAATTCCCTGATTCCCCAGAATTCCAGGTTTTCCGGGACATTTTTCCTCATTCAAAATGAATTGGCCATTTTTCAAACTTCCACCATTTCCACATTTTTCAACCTATTCAAACCATTCCACCTTCAACACATTCCACCATTCTGGAAATTCAAACTACCCTTTTTCCAAGTTAAAAAAAATTCCAGGATTTTCCAGAATTCCTGGTTTTCCAAAGCCCTATGTCCACCCTTTTTTCTGGCGACTACTCCTTCCACATTTTTCAACGCATTTGAACCGTTCTACCATCAAAACATTTCTTTTAATAAGGACAAAAAACGAAGTTGTTTTTTGAACTGGAAAAATTCCCGGTTTTCCCGAAATTCCAGGAAATTCAGAAATACCATTCCCATTCAACGTGTTACTACTTCAACATTTCTCAACCGATTTGAAACATTTAAACACCAACTATTTCAACTCATTCAGACCATTCAAGGTTTTTTTTTTACCATCTTCAAAAAAATTCCCTCTTTTCCCGAAATTCCCTATTTTTTCTGAAATTCCCATTGAAATCAATGGGACATTCTTCAAAGTTCAACAATTCCCACATTCTTCAACCCATTCAAACCGTTCCACCTTCAACACATTCAACACATCTTGGACATTCAAACTACCTTTTTTCCACGTTCAACAAATTTCCAGGAATTCCTGTTTTGTTTTTTTAACCCTATTTCCAACCTTTTTTGTTTGACTATTCATTTTCCTATTTTCATCCAATTTAAACTGTTCCACTGTCAAAATGTTTTCTTAGTCAGGAACTAGAAACATTCCCGGTTTTCCCGAAATTCCAGGAATTTCTCAATTAAAAACCGTTACTAATTCAACATTTCTTGACCGATTTAAATAATTCCAACACTGACCAATTCAGCTTATTCAGGACATTCACACTCTTAATCATTTTCAAATAAATCCCACTTTTCCCAAAATTCCTAAATTTCCAGGAAGTTCCCATTGAAATGAATGAGACATTTTTCCAAGTTACACAATTCCCACATTTTTCAACCTATTCAAACCATTCCAACATCAACACATTCCACTCATACTGGACATTCAAACTAACACTTTCCCAAGTTCCAAACCAAATTCTGGTTTTCCTGGAAATTCAAACTCTTAAGCATTCAAACCATTCAAACCATTTCAGCGTTTAAACGATTTCAACATTCAAACCATTTCTACATTCATCCTTCATTCAATGAGCATTTCAGTTCAGCGTCAGCTCTTCAAAATTCAAACCAATCTAACATTCAAACTGTTCTTACATTCATTCTACATTCTGTCTGCATTTCACTTCAACTTCAGCATTGGGGCATTCACACGCAATTCCTTCAGGAATTGCCTCATCTAGTTAAAAAAGCAGTAGTAAATACTGAATTCATAATTTATAAAGCATATTTCTGACATAAATACTCATTAGTATGCAGTTCATAAATGTAACCATTAGTATAGATCTGAATAAACCTCACTCTCTAACAACCTTAAGAGCAGTGCTAGTCACCTTGTTGATAGCTCAGGCTTTTAGCTCAGAAGCTAGCACGCCTGTCTCTCATGCCGGACGACCAGGGACTGAACCACGCGGGTTACTCAAGTGCATACATAAGAGCACAGGTGTCAAACTTAAGGCCCGGGGGCCAAATCTGGCCCGCCACAACACTAAAACCGAGCGGTATAACTCGGTTGGTAGCGTGGCCGTGCCGGCAACTTGAGGGTTCCAGGTTCGATCCCCGCTTCCGCCATCCTAGTCACTGCCGTTGTGTCCTTGGGCAAGACACTTTACCCACCTGCTCCCAGTGCCACCCACACTGGTTTAAATGCAACTTAGATATTGGGTTTCACTATGTAAAAGTGCTTTGAATCGCTAGAGAAAAGCGCTATATAAATATAATTCACTTCACATTATTTTATGTGGCCCGCGAAAGCCTGCAAATACTATGCGTTAACAAAATGCTTCATTTTTTCTTACTAAATATATTTGTTCTTTCCCTTTTGGCATTAAAAATCATGTACTGCATGCAATTGCGTATCTTTTAAAATTCAATATTATCAAAATTCAAATATTATATTACCATGTATTCCAAAAATATTTTTTGTTAAAATAAAGATAAATACTGTACTTAAATAATCTGCTTGACTTATTTCAAAACAAATTATCAATTAAATAGGGGCGGCATGGCGTAGTGGGTAGAGCAACCGTGCCAGAAACCTGAGGGTTGCAGGTTCGCTCCCCGCCTCTTACCATCCAAAAAATCGCTGCCATTGTGTCCTTGGGCAGGACACTTCACCCTTTTCCCCCGGTGCCACTCACACCGGTGAACTGAATGATGAATGATAGGTGGTGGTCGGATGGGCCGTTGGCGCAAATTGCAGCCACGCTTCTGTCAGTCTACCCCAGGGCAGCTGTGGCTATGAAAGTAGCTTACCACCACCAGGTGTGAATGATTGATGGGTTCTACGTGTAAAGCGACTTTGGGTACTTAGAAAAGCGCTATATAAATCCCAGTTATTATTATTATTATTATTATTATAAATAGGATAGGTTTGCAGCCGAGTGTGAAGCGACTGGGATGAGAATCAGCACCTCCAAGTCAGAGTCCATGGTTCTCGCCCGGAAAAGGGTGGAGTGCCATCTCCGGGTTGGGGGAGGAGATCTTGCACCATGTGGAGGAGTTCAAGTACCTCGGAGTCTTGTTCACGAGTGAGGGAAGAGTGGATCGTGAGATCGACAGGCGGATCGGTGCGGCGTCTTCGGTAATGCGGACGCTGTATCGATCCGTTGTGGTGAAGAAGGAGCTGAGCCGGAAGGCAAAGCTCTCGATTTACCGGTCGATCTACGTTCCCATCCTCACCTATGGTCATGAGCTTTGGGTTATGACCGAAAGGACAAGATCACGGGTAAAAGCGGACGAAATGAGTTTCCTCCGCCGGGTGGCGGGGCTCTCCCTTAGAGATCGGGTGAGAAGCTCTGTCATCCGGGAGAAGCTCAGAGTAAAGCCGCTGCTCCTCCACATGGGGAGGAGCTAGATGAGGTGGTTCAGGCATCTGGTCAGGATGCCACCCGAACACCTCCCTAGGGAGGTACGACCGGTAGGAGGCCACGGGGAAGACCCAGGACACGTTGGGAAGACTATGTCTCCCGGCTGGCCAAGGAGAGGAAAGTCTGGGCTTCCCTGCTTAGGCTGCTGCCCACACGACCCGACCCTGGATGGATGGATGGATGGATGGATGGATGGATGGATGGATGGATAGTTCAACGTTTATTTAGCCAATTTTGTCATTTCCAGCATTCATTTGAGCCCATTTAACAAATAACCTTCACTTTACTCCTGGTTAGAACTGTAATAGCGGTGCCACATGGCGCTGCAAGGTGCACAGCTGTGAACATCAATATCACACATTGATTTAATACTGCGAAACAGGGATAGTAAATTCATCAACGGTGATGAATAATTACGTCTTTACCCACGGCTGGCTTAAAATTGCAGTTCTGATTTGGTGTCTCGTCTTGGCGGTTTTGGGGGCTTGATAAGCGCCAGGACCTCTTGGGCGTAGTCCGTATGGTGCAGACCGGCGTTCCTCAAGGCCTGCTCCACCCGAAATCTGGGATCAGCAACAATCTGGGAAACAGATAAGGTAGAAGAAAACAAAATTCATGTTTCTCACTACAGGCAACTTCAACCCTAAACTAACACCCTCCCCGGATTGTTGTTAATAATCAAATGTAAACAATCAAATGCAGATATTTTTCTTATGCCTTTTGATCTCTCTCTCTATGTCCACTACTTGCTGTACATATCCTACCAAAACAGACCTACACTGTTTCAATATCCATTTCTCTGTTCTCAATTGTTGATGACTGATGATAACAACCAAACCTAACCCACCCCACCCTCCACACCCCGAATTGTAAATAATGTAAATAATTCAATGTATACACCCTGATGATTATCTTGTGTGATGACTGTATTATGATTATAGTATATATGATATTATATATCTGTATCATGAATCAATTTAAGTGGACCCCGACTTAAAGGGGAACATTATTACCAGACCTATGTAAGCGTCAATATATATCTTGATGTTGCAGAAAAAAGACCATATATTTTTTTAACCGATTTCCGAACTCTAAATGGGTGAATTTTGGCGAATTAAACGCCTTTCTATTATTCGCTCTCGGATGTGATCGGGAAGCAATCCGCCATTTTCTCACTTTCGTCGGTGTGTTGTCGGAGGGTGTAACAACACGAACAGGGACGGATTCAAGTTGCACCAGTGGCCCAAAGATGCGAAAGTGGCAAGAAATTGGACGAAATTTGTTCAAAATACGAGGCTGTGGGGAAAGCCGACGAAATGGTCAGTCGTTTGTTCCGCACACTTTACCGACGAAAGCTATGCTACGACAGAGATGGCAAGAATGTGTGGATATCCTGCGACACTCAAAGCAGATGCATTTCCAACGATAAAGTCAAAGAAATCTGCCGCCAGACCCCCATTGAATCTGCCGGAGTGTGTGAGCAATTCAGGGACAAAGGACCTCGGTAGCACGGCAAGCAATGGCGGCAGTTTGTTCCCGCAGACGAGCGAGCTAAACCCCCTATCGACCCTAGCTTCCCTGGCCTGCTGACATCAACTCCAAAACTGGACAGATCAGCTTTCAGGAAAAGAGAGCGGATGAGGGTATGTCTACAGAATATATTAATTGATGAAAACTTTATTCATTACTCGCGGTTTTACGTAAATTATTATACATAAACTGTGTTTACCAATAATTTACCTTAAAAACATTAATTTTTTTCAATCATTCGAGTACATTACATTACATTCTTGTAATGCAGTATTTTGTGTCTATTTAGGTATGGTTAACCTGAGTGCTGAAATGGTGGAAAAATATATGTTCTTAGCGTGCCTGAAATGGGCTGTCTGCACTCTCAAAGTGCATGTTGTTGCCAAATGTATTTCATATGCTGTAAACCTAGTTCATAGTTGTTAGTAATTATCTTATCAGACAGTGTTAAGCCGCTGAAATCTGAGTCTGAATCCGAGCTAATGTCGCTATACCTTGCTGTTCTATCCGCCATGTTTGTTTGTATTGGCATCACTGTGTGACGCTACAGGAAAATGGACGGGTGTATATAACGATGGTTAAAATCAGGCACTTTGAAGCTTTTTTTAGGGATATTGCGTGATGGGTAAAATTTTGAAAAAAACTTCGAAAAATATAATAAGCCACTGGGAACTGATTTTTAATGGTTTTAACCCTTCTGAAATTGTGGTAATGTTCCCCTTTAAACAAGTTAAAAAACGTATTCGGGTGTTACCATTTAGTGGTCAACTGTACGGAATATGTACTTCACTGTGCAACCTACTAATAAAAGTCTCAATCAATCAATCAAACCGAGTCCGACTTTCCTATGATGTACTCATGGCTGATGATTAGTCACTCATCTCTCACGGGCTGGCATTTTGGGGAGAAGTTGGAAAATCATTAGTCATGATTGCGTAACAACACCCACAGACGGCAGTGGTGGCCTTGAACTCAAGGTTGTTGAAAAGAGTCTGTAAAAACCAGGGCAATCATTGTTTGAGTGGCCAAGCGGGTTACATAATGCGAGCTGCAGAACGGCTCAGCGGTCAGTCACAGATGAAAGGCAAAGCAAAAACATGAACGTAATATTGCACAAAAAAACACACAACAACCTGGGAGCAGAGATGAGGAGTCAGGTGACCATGTGTCTGCCCAGGTTTTAGCAGTGGATAACCTTTGTTTTTAGAAAACTGCAACACAACATCCCCCGTTAACCCACCTGTGCCTTTTACTCCGAAACCAGAAAAACAGAATATTACTGCATGTGTGTATTTTACAATCTGACACATGCATCGATGTTTATCATTTAATATTCTGATAGTGGAATATTTGCAGGGTTGTTCGGCCTGTGTGGTTTGGACAGAACACAGTTACAATCTGCATAATTAAAAAACACAAATCACACTTCATATGACAATCAAATCAGCTTGAATGTTTTTACACTCAATGATATTTTTCCACATATAAATTACTTCATCACAACTTAACTCCCTGGAAACACGATATTAAAATCCATGGAAATGTTATTTTAAATCCATGATCCAAACATTTTAATAAATTTGGAAAAAGCTGTTTAATTGAACATGTTATTTCTGAACTAGCCCCACTTTCCAAATACATTAAAATGAGGACTGAGAGATTTTGGTTACCGTATTTTTCGAACCATAAGGCGCACTTAAAATCCTTTCATTTTCTCAAAACACGACAGTGCGCCTTATAACCCGGTGCGCCTAATGTACGGAATCATTTTGGTTGTGTTTACCGACCTTGAAGCTATTTTGTTTGGTACATGGTGACATGATTAGTGTGACCAGTAGATGGCAGTCACACATAAGAGATACGTGTAGACTGCAATATGACTCAAGTAAACAACACCAACATTTTATATGTTCCATTGAAAATATAGAACATTACACACGGCGCTCAAAAATCTATCAAAATGTTTTAGCGCGACTTTGGTAAGTTATGAAGCCGCACCGCTTGATGGATTGTACTGTGCTTCAAATACGAGTATTATTATGGTGTGTGTATAAGGTAAGACAAATTATCTGGCGTTTTGTTTCGTAATAACATACTAAAGCAACTTTTCTTACCTTCTGGTACATACTGATCTGTATTTGGGATCTGCATAAGTCCTGAAAATTTGCGCGAGTCTGCCTTTGTAGTCCCTGGTGACACCATAGTCGATAAGCTTCTTCTTATTCTCTATCTTCTTGTTATGGGACATTCATCCTCTGCTGTTGCCATTTCTAATATAAAGTAGTGGAAAGTTCTTACTTATATCTGTCAGTAAACTCGCTATGAAAGCGCTAAAACATACCGGTGTAGTGAGTTTACATTATTCACTCAAGGAACTTTTAGTTGTTAGAGAGTTCTGGTCGGACAGTTTTTCACGGGACACATTTCCTGTGTTGCTGTTGCACTAGTGAGCCACGGATGAGGAGATGCTGCTCCGTTATGAATTGAAGTAAAGTCTGAATCTCATTAAAACAGTTAGCTCCATCTTTTGACACTTCTCCCACTCCCGTCCTTGCACGCTACACCGCTACAACAAAGATGACGGGGAGAAGACGCTGTCGAAGGTGAGCCACGTAAATAAGTGGCTTGAAGATGATCTGTAAAACATCATCTATGCAACATTTTGACCAAAGAACCACCATAACATGTTATGCAGAGTTATGAAACACTCACACAAACTACTGAAATACTCTCGCACACTACTGAAACACTCTCATAAACACTACCGAAATGTTTTTCTCTCACACACCGTGGCCATTTCTTTCTCACACACACTACTGAAACACTCTCACATACACTACTGAAATACTCACATACACTACTGAAATACTCACACACACTACTGAAATCCTTTCACACACACACACACACAACAAAGATTTTTCTCTCATTCACACTACTGAAAACCTCGCACACACACACACACACACACGCACACAAATAATTTCAGGTGTGTGTGTGTGTGTGTGTGCGTGTGTGTGTGCGAGGTTTTCAGTAGTGTATGAGAGAAAAAAACTTTGTTGTGTGTGTGTGTGTGTGTGTGTGTGTGTGTGTGTGTGTGTGTGTGTGTGTGTGTGTGTGTGTGTGTGTGTGTGTGTGTGTGTGTGTGTAAGGATTTCAGTAGTGTGTGTGAGAGAAAACATTTCAGTAGTGTACGAGTGTTTCAGTAGTGTGTGTGAGAGAAAAACATTTCCGTTCCTTCACTAAAATATGAACTTTTGTCAAGGCTATAACCCATTATTAATATTTACATTGTTTCTTAATGAGAAATTTGCTTCACTACACACATTTTTCTTATTACAAACCCAGTTGAAGTACCAATTAAGTTCGTCAGTAGAGGTTCCTACATTTAGTTTTAGCCCTTTAATCCAGATATTCACCAAAATGTAATGGCTTCTCCATTAGTACCAACTTTCTATAAAGTTGGTGTTTGTCATTTTAGAGTAGTTTCGCTGATTGTGTCTGTCCTTATTTACTGCGTCAACACCATTGCTGGTTGCAGAATTGGTTGAGGCGTAAGATATTTAAAAAAATAACCATTTGAAGCCCAAATTGACTTACATTGTTTAAAAATAACAGCCGAAATATATTTATGGAGCGTGTGCATTCATCACCTGTGCATCTGTGTACGTGTTGAGTCCAAAGAGAGGTTTCTGGATGTCAACTTCTTTCATGTTTAAATATCGATTCCTCCAAGACTGAGTGTCTCCCATCATCCTCTCCATGTCAGACTGCGCCACCACAGCCACCTGAGAGCAACACAGAACATTTAATGTGGAGTCAAAGCTTAAACACTAACATAGGCCATAATATTAGGCACACACTCTACTGAGATACACTATATTGCCAAAAGTATTTGGCCACCTGCCTTGACTCACATATGAACTTGAAGTGCCATCCCAT
Organism: Nerophis lumbriciformis; assembly: GCF_033978685.3. Classification (NCBI taxonomy): domain Eukaryota; kingdom Metazoa; phylum Chordata; class Actinopteri; order Syngnathiformes; family Syngnathidae; genus Nerophis; species Nerophis lumbriciformis. Next base: position 19,757,878 of record NC_084560.2, on the reverse strand, counting down.
GGAATTGTCCAAAATGTTTTGGTATCTTGGAGCATTCAAAGTTCATTTCACTGGAACTAAGGGGCCAAGCCCAACTCCTGAAATACCAACCCCACACCATAATTCCTCCTCCACCAAATTTCACACTCGGCACAATGCAGTCCGAAATGTAGCGTTCTCCTGGCAACCTCCAAACCCAAACTGGTCCATCAGATTGCCAGATGGAAAAGTGTGATTCATCACTCCAGAGAAGGCGTCTCCACTTCTCTAGAGTCCAGTGGCGACGTGCTTTACACCACTGCATTGGACTTGGTGATGGATGGCTTAGATATAGCTGCTCGGCCATGGAAAGCCATTCCATGAAGCTCTCTGCGTACTGTACGTGGGCTAATTGGAAGGTCATATGAAGTTTGGAGCTCAGACTGTGCAGAAAGTCTTTGCACTATGCGCTTCAGCATCCGCCGACCCCTCTCTGTCAGTTTACCTGGCCTACCACTTGGTGGCTGAGTTGCTGTTGTTCCCAAACTCTTCACTTTTCTTATAATAAAGTTGACTTTGGAATATTTAGGAGCGAGGAAATTTCACGACTGGATTTGTTGCACAGGTGGCATCCTATGACAGTTCCACGCTGGCCCATTCTTTCACAAATGTTTGTAGAAACAGTCTCCATGCCCAAGTGCTTGATTTTATACACCGGGCCAAGTGATTAGGACACCTGATTCTCATCATTTGGATGGGTGGCTAAATACTTTTGGCAAAATAGTGTATAATACAATTGTATTGAAACAATGACAATACGGTAATTCTCAGATTTCCACATTGCTAAATACTGAGCTCAGCGTGCAATTTTCTAACTACAGTCGTCCTTCGCTTATTGCTGATAATTGGTTTCGGACATGAACGCGAAAAGTGAATGTCCGCAAAGTATTAATTATAAATAAAATATTTTCATAGCTAGAGCATAACAATGTTTTTCAACATTGGACATGAAATAACACCATATAGTCCCCTTTACACTCCTTTAATTCAATATTGCAGATTATCAAACCGTGGTACATGTACCACTAGAGCAGCGGTGTCAAAGGTACAGCTCGGTTGGTAGAGTGGCCGTGCCAGCAACTTGAGGGTTCCAGGTTCGATCCCCGCTTCTGCCATCCTAGTCACTGCCTTTGTGTCCTTGGGCACCCAGTGCCACCCACACTAGTTTAAACATGTAACTTATATATTGGGTTTCACTATGTAAAGCGCTTTGAGTTACTAGAGAAAAGCGCTATATAAATATAATTTCACTAGTGCACTAACATCATGTGGTTTATTTTTTTCGGGACGGCGTGGCGCAGTTGGGAGAGTGGCCGTGCCAGTAACCTGAGGGTTCCTGGTTCGATCCCCACCTTCTTCTACCAACCTCGTCACGTCCGTCGTATCCTTGAGCAAGACACTTCACCCTTGCTCCTGATAGGTCGTGGTTAGGGCCTTGCATGGCAGCTCCCGCCATCAGGGTGTGAATGTGTGTGTGAATGGGTGAATGTGGCAAAAGTGTCAAAGCGCTTTGAGTACCTTGAAGGTAGAAAAGCGCTATATACAAACCCCGTTTCCATATGAGTTGGGAAATTGTGTTGGATGTAAATATAAACGGAATACAATGATTTGCAAATCATTTTCAACCCATATTCAGTTGAATATGCTACAAAGACAACATATTTGATGTTCAAACTGATAAACTTTTTTTTTTTTTTTTTGCAAATAATCATTAACTTTAGAATTTGATGCCAGCAACACGTGACAAAGAAGCTGGGAAAGGTGGCAATAAATACTGATAAAGTTGAGGAATGCTCATCAAACACTTATTTGGAACATCCCACAGGTGAACAGGCAGATTGGGAACAGGTGGGTGCCATGATTGGGTATAAAAGTAGATTCCATGAAATGCTCAATCATTCACAAACAAAGATGGGACGAGGGTCACCACTTTGTCAACAAATGCGTGAGCAAATTGTTGAACAGTTTAAGAAAAACCTTTCTCAACCAGCTATTGCAAGGAATTTAGGGATTTCACCATCTACGGTCCGTAATATCATCAAAGGGTTCAGAGAATCTGGAGAAATCACTGCACGTAAGCAGCTAAGCCTGTGACCTTCGATCCCTCAAGCTGTACTGCATCAACATCATCAGTGTGTAAAGGATATCACCACATGGGCTCAGAAACATGTCAGAAACCCACTGTCAGTAACTACAGTTGGTCGCTCCATCTGTAAGTGCAAGTTAAAACTCTCCTATGCAAGGCGAAAACTGTTTATCAACAACACCCAGAAACGCCGTCGGCTTCGCTGGGCCTGAGCTCATCTAAGATGGACTGTTACAAAATGGAAAAGTGTTCTGTGGTCTGACGAGTCCACATTTCAAATTGTTTTTGGAAACTGTGGACGTCGTGTCCTCCGGATCAAAGAGGAAAAGAACCATCCGGATTGTTATAGGCGCAAAGTTGAAAAGCCAGCATCTGTGATGGTATGGGGGTGTGTTAGTGCCCAAGACATGGGTAACTTACACATCTTTGAAGGCACCATTAATGCTGAAATGTACATACAGGTTTTGGAGCAACATATGTTGCCATCCAAGCAACGTTACCATAGACGCCCCTGCTTATTTCAGCAAGACAATGCCAAGCCACGTGTTACATCAACGTGGCTTCATAGTAAAAGAGTGCGAGTACTAGACTGGCCTGCCTGTAGTCCAGACCAGTCTCCCATTATGAAGCCTAAAATACCACAACGGAGACCCCCGGACTGTTGAACAACTTAAGCTGTACATCAAGCAAGAATGGGAAAGAATTCCACCTGAGAAGCTTAAAAAATGTGTCTCCTCAGTTCCCAAACGTTTACTGAGTGTTGTTAAAAGGAAAGGTGATGTAACACAGTAGTGAACATGCCCTTTCCCAACTACTTTGGCACGTGTTGCAGCCATGAAATTCTAAGTTAATTATTATTTGCAAAAAAAAATAAAGTTTATGAGTTTGAACATCAAATATCTTGTCTTTGTAGTGCATGCAATTGAATATGGCTTGAAAAGGATTTGCAAATCATTGTATTACGTTTATATTTACATCTAACACAATTTCCCAACTCATATGGAAACGGGGTTTGTATCGTCCAAAAATATGTAAAATATGATTTAAAAAAATTAATAATAAAACTGATAGAGTGAAGCTGCAAACGTTGAAGCGTGATGTGATGAGGGACGATGAACCTACAACAAGTGGCTCTATGAAGTCAGGTAGTGTTTTTACCACACTTAAAAATCTTGCCCATTTACTAAAATATCAGATGAATATAAAATGATGACGTTGACATGTACAAAAAAAAAAAGGTAAAAACACTTTTCTGAGAAACTTTGTTTGCCTCAAAAATAAAATAGACACAACATATTCATTAACCACTGTAGACCCCATCAAGTCATAAAAATGGGGTCCCTCAGTACATTTTTGGGGTCCCACTTTTTTTAAGCTTTTTGAAAATAAATGCTAAATGTATGCATTATCCTGTTATATCTCACATTCTATATTGTGTTTTGGAAAAATGTTGTCATAAACATTACTTAGTTAATTAAAAAAAACCAAAAGAAAACATTTTTTTATGCACATGTAAATTTACTCAGTTATAAACATTCATTCACTTTCTTCTTTCCTTCATGGATCTAAACTTTACCGCTGCCCGGTATTTTTTTCTATATTTTTATTGTAATATTTTCAGAATGTGTTTGTTCTATTTTTGGCCAAAATAAGACAAAATAAAACAATCTGAAGTTGTCTTCATTTTTTAGTTTTAATGCCATGATTTCAATAGTCCGGCCCGTGTGGCCCCTGAGCTAAAATGAGTTTGACACCTCTGCACTAGAGGTACGCAGGTTCTGTCTAGTGCAGGGCTATATTCTACTACACATTGAAGAGGGCCGCAGTTTCAAGAGCCCAAGGTCTCAGGGGCCGCACATCAAAATTTGGATGTTTCTTTAGAAAGTGCCTCTGGAGGTTCTATTCCTTTTAAACAGTGTTTACTTATATATTTAGGTTTGCAAGACTACAAATATAAACATTACAAAAGTATAACGTACGTTGTGTATTTAACATAAATAAAATAGATGATATTTTATTACACACAAGTGGTTTAACACAATTAAACCTAAGCTTAGGTGTAGCGTTATCGCCATCTGCTGGTCAAATTCAGCACTACATGTATTTAACTAGTTTAAATTGCCAGAGTTAAACGGCCAAAAACAACACGACCACAAATACAAAACACATCACAAAGTCAGCCATTTCAATGCATCCATACTTTGTTGTCCAGTCGCTGTTAAAAGTCAGATTTTCGTGATTTATTTTGATGTTTTTTTCAGGGTCGATAGTGCCATCTACTTCTACTCACCCACTGCTGCTTCATTGTGACACACATGCTTTGCTGTTGCCCCCTGCAGGGTGGCGGTAGCACTGCATAAATGAGCAGCCCTTTTTTTTAATGGTTTCTTTAAGCCTATTTGGGTGTTGTTCAGCGGGCCAAATGAGAAGCTTTGTCAGGCCGGATGTGGCCCGCGGGCCGCCAGTTCACAAGACTGGATCTAATGGTACACCAAAGAATCACTTTATTAAAGTATGCAGGTTTTATTTTCCGATATTTAAACACAGTGTTACTGTTCAAAATGTGTGTAATGTAATGTAACAATGTAATAAAAATGTTGAAAAAAAACAAAAATGTTGGTCATTATGGTGGCACCTGGAGAGCAAAGTTTTTTTCTGAGGTGGCACTTGGTGAACAAAGTTTGAGGACAACTTCAACATAGAAATGCTTGCTGAGGCTGAGCCAATCAGTGACCACGAGGCAGGCCGATGTTATCAGCCGATAAATGCTTTAAAATGTAATATCGGAAATTATCGGTATCGGTTTGTTTTTTATCGGTATCGTTTTATTTTTTTTTATTTTTTATTAAATCAACATAAAAAACACAAGATACACTTACAATTAGTGCACCAACCCAAAAAAACTCCCTCCCCCATTCACACAAAAGAGTTGTTTCTTTCTGTTATCAATATTCTGGTTCCTACATTATATATCAATATATATCAATACAGTCTGCAAGGGATACAGTCCGTAAGCACACATGATTGTGCGTGCTGCTGGTCCACTAATAGTACTAATCTTTAACAGTTAATTTTACTCATTTTCATTAATTACTAGTTTCTATGTAACTGTTTTTAAATTGTTTTACTTTCTTTTTTATTCAAGAAAATGTTTTAAATTTATTTATCTTATTTTATTAATTTTTTTTAAAAGTACCTTATCTTCACCATACCTGGTTGTCCAAATTAGGCATAATAATGTGTTAATTCCACGACTGTATATATCGGTATCGGTTGATATCGGTATCGGTAATTAAAGAGTTGGACAATATCGGAATATCGGATATCGGCAAAAAACCATTATCGGACATCCCTAGTGACCACCAAATTTAACATTGCGCTCCGTTTTGGTCTCTTCTACTGGTCAATACTACTGTAGTAATGATATTTAGTTCATCGAGCCATTTTTATGCTTGAAAATGCATAATTGAGGACCAAAAAATTCAGAATATCCCCAAAAATCTGCAACGCGGTGAAGCCTCAATATTTAAAGCACGATGTGGCGAGGGACGACTGTACATACCACGTTCTCTTGGGAAATGTACTGGCTTTTAAATTGAATTATTACTTAAATCGTGTTAAATTACTTTTGACCTGTTGTGGTATGACCGCTGTTGTTCTGTCGTATTGTCTTGGTGTAATTATCATTGTAACTTTGTGTCTGTCAGGTCGCTCTTGAAAAATAGATTTTAATCTCAATGAGTCTTTACCTGGTTAAATAAAGGGAAATAGAAGATTGAACATACGTTTTACATAATGTAGGAAAGTGTTTTTTTTGTTTGTTTTTTTAACCTTTATTTATTTTTTATTTAACATAAATGTAATGCACTCTCTGGAAAAAAACGTGCAGAAAAAAAGTAATGTCCTGTTATTAAATTCAAGCAGACAAGCTTAGGGAAAAAAGTGTAATTTAAAATGGAAATTATCACACAAAAAGCTGATATTATGCAGTAGTATTATGCAATAATGTTATATGTGTATATGTATATATATGCATATGTATGGAAATGTACTCGCTTTTAAATTGAATTATTACTTAAATCGTGTTAAATTACTTTTGACCTGTTGTGGTATGACCATTGTTGTTCTGTGGTATTGTCTTGCTGTAATTACTATTGTAACTTTGTTTGTGCCGCCCTCTTTGTCAGGTCGCTCTTGAAAAATAGATTTTAATCTCAATGAGTCTTTACCTGGTTAAATAAAGGGAAATAGAAAATTGAACATATGTTTTACATAATGTAGGAAAGTGTTTTTTTTTGTGTGTTTTTTTTAACCTTTATTTATTATTTTTTATTTAACATAAATGTAATGCACTCTCTGGAAAAAAACGTGCAGAAAAAAGGTAATTCAAGCAGACAAGCTTAGGGGGAAAAGTGTAATTTAAAATGTAAATTATCACACAGAAAGCTGTTATTATGCAGTAGTATTATGCAATAATGTTATATGTGTATATGTATATATATGCATATGTATGGATGTGTGCATGTGTGTGGATATATACATATATATTTAGATACATATCTTCTTTTTTATCTTTTTTTTTTACTATTATATTATTAAATTATTGTGTATGCACCTTAGGGGATCTGCTCCAATTTCGTTGTTCTTTGAACCTGTTTACTGTAATAATGACAAATAAAACTATATTCTATATAAATGTATTCTCATTTTCTACCACAGGGTGGCAGTGTTGTTCCAGTCAAAATTAAAGCAGCCCTCACCCCTTCTGCACTGAGTCCATTTCTCTGAAAGGGCCAATCAATATACTTGAGAGGGTTAACAGCAAAGAATTATCCACCTGGTTCCGGAGTGCTTCCAGTCGATTCTGCTTCTCCACTTCCTCCCTGTACCGCTCCAGCTCACTGGCCTCCTTCTCCTCCTTGCGTTGCGCCAACACCTCGGCCCGAAACAGTACCCTGAGGGAGGGCACAAGAGGGCAAGGACATTAGACCCGAACATGCTCTCCCTTCCATCTGTCGCAGCGCTGCACAAACATGGCACGTCGCTCCTGACACAGCACACCTCCAAGCTCTTGTGGCTTTTTATGAGGCTGTCAGTGTGCAACTTCTCTCATATCGGCCCTTTTTTATACCCCGCGGGAGCCTTCTTTTCCTTCATTGTCATAGCCAAAGTGTGATAGCACTGCAGTGTGTGACAGAAACACAAACCCCGTTTCCATATGAATTGGGAAATTGTGTTAGATGTAAATATAAACGGAATACAATGATTTGCAAATCATTTTCAACCCATATTCAATTGAATATGCTACAAAGACAACATATTTGATGTTCAAACTGATAATCTTTTTTTTTTGCAAATAATCATTAACTTTAGAATTTGATGCCAGCAACACGTGACAAAGAAGTTGGGAAAGGTGGCAATAAATACTGATAAAGTTGAGGAATGCTCATCAAACACTTATTTGGAACATCCCACAGGTGAACATGTGGGTGCCATGATTGGGTATAAAAGTAGATTCCATGAAATGCTCAGTCATTCACAAACAAGGATGGGGCGAGGGTCACCACTTTGTCAACAAATGCGTCAGCAAATTGTTGAACAGTTTAAGAAAAACCTTTCTCAACCAGCTATTGCAAGGAATTTAGGGATTTCACCATCTACGGTCCGTAATATCATCAAAGGGTTCAGAGAATCTGGAGAAATCACTGCACGTAAGCAGCTAAGCCCGTGACCTTCGATTCCTCAGACTGTACTGCATCAACAAGCGACATCAGTGTGTAAAGGATATCACCACATGGGCTCAGGAACACTTCAGAAACCCACTGTCAGTAACTACAGTTGGTCTTTACATCTGTAAGTGCAAGTTAAAACTCTCCTATGCAAGGCGAAAACCGTTTATCAACAACACCCAGAAACGCCGTCGGCTTCGCTGGGCCTGAGCTCATCTAAGATGGACTGATACAAAGTGGAAAAGTGTTCTGTGGTCTGACGAGTCCACATTTCAAATTGTTTTTGGAAACTGTGGACATTGTGTCCTCCGGAACAAAGAGGAAAAGAACCATCTGGATTGTTCTAGGTGCAAAGTTGAAAAGCCAGCATCTGTGATGGTATGGGGGTGTATTAGTGCCCAAGGCATGGGTAACTTACACATCTGTGAAGGCACCATTAATGCTGAAAGGTACATACAGGTTTTGGAGCAACACATGTTGCCATCCAAGCAACGTTTTTTTCATGGACGCCCATGCTTATTTCAGCAAGACAATGCCAAGCCACGTGTTACAACAGCGTGGCTTCATAGTAAAAGAGTGCGGGTACTAGACTGGCCTGCCTGTAGTCCAGACCTGTCTCCCATTGAAAATGTGTGGCGCATTATGAAGCCTAAAATACCACAACGTAGTTTGGGGACCCCTTATCTAGTCGATAGAAAAGCGCTAAATAAATGTAATCCATTATCATTAGTATTTGATCAGCTACTGACGTACCACGATGTGACTCACATTTCGACACGTTACCATTGTAGCTCACTACAATGCCATATGTCGCCTTACATTTCGTGTGATTCTACAATCATTTAGAAATAAATAATGTCTAATTACCTTTTCCTCCTCTTGCTTCGATGTCCATGAACTGAAACGTTGCATATGTGCAGTGTAAACTCGCAAGGTAACATTTGCTCCAGGCTGCTTGGCTGTCGGGAGGAGAAAGGCACCTGTGTGGCCGCTCAGGTGCCGCGTCCTGCAGGGGCGACCAACGGCGGCAGCCCGACCCTTGTTGCATTGAAAATGTTCTTATATTCTCCGCTGAAGCCCTCAAATTATGAAGTGGAGCTCCCACCTCGGTTAAGCTACTTGTCGGCAGACATTTTGTCCACAACTTGGCTTTAAAAAAAAAAAAAAAAAAAAAAAAAAAAAAAAACTTGTCTGAAAAGGGGCGGGGATTATTGGTGACCGGAACCGGAATGCAACATCCCTCACACACACTAGTAAGATGCTCTTACACACACTGGTAAAATGCTTGCATACACACTGGTAAGATGCGCTCATACACATAACTGAAATCTTTGCACACATACTACTGAAATTGTTGTCTCTCACACGCACACAGGTGAAATCCGTTTATACATACTAGTGAAAAATAATTCCAGGTGTGTGTGTGTGTGTGCGTGAGACAAAAACATTTCAGTAGTGTTTATAAGAGTGTTTCAGTAGTGTATGTAAGAATGTTTCGGTAGTGTTTATAAGAGTGTTTCGGTAGTGTTTATAAGAGTGTTTCAGTAGTGTTTATAAGAGTGTTTCAGTAGTGTATGTAAGAATGTTTCAGTAGTGTTTATAAGAGTGTTTCAGTAGTGTTTATAAGAGTGTTTCAGTAGTGTTTATAAGAGTGTTTCAGTAGTGTTTATAAGAGTGTTTCAGTAGTGTATGTAAGAGTGTTTCAGTAGTGTTTATAAGAGTGTTTCAGTATTGTATGTAAGAATGTTTCAATAGTGTTTATAAGAGCGTTTCAGTAGTGTTTATAAGAGTGTTTCAGTAGTGTTTATAAGAGTGTTTCAGTAGTGTATGTAAGAATGTTTCAGTAGTGTTTATAAGAGTGTTTCAGTAGTGTTTATAAGAGTGTTTCAGTAGTATATGTAAGAGCATTTCAGTAGTGTTTATAAGAGTGTTTCAGTAGTGTATGTACGAGCATTTCAGTAGTGTTTATAAGAGTGTTTCAGTAGTGTATGTAAGAACATTTCAGTAGTGTTTATAAGAGTGTTTCAGTAGTGTATGTAAGAGTGTTTCAGTAGTGTTTATAAGAGTGTTTCAGTAGTATTTATAAGAGCATTTCAGTAGTGTATGTAAGAGCATTTCAGTAGTGTATGTAAGAGCATTTCAGTAGTGTATGTAAGAGCATTTCAGTAGTGTTATAAGAGTGTTTCAGTAGTGTGTATAAAAGAAAAACATTTCAGTTGTTTATGTGAGAGCATTTCAGTAGTGTATGTAAGAGCATTTCAGTAGTGTTTATAAGAGTGTTTCAGTAGTGTGTATAAAAGAAAACGATTTCAGTTGTTTGTGTGAGAGCATTTCAGTAGTGTATGTAAGAGGTAATTCTGAATAATGTCCCTAACGGCCCCTCATACTTCTTGTCTCGCGCTCTTATTTTGGTGGCATTTTCTCTTTTTTTGGTATTTTCCTGTAGCAGTTTCATGTCTTCCTTTGAGCGATATTTCCCGCATCTACTTTGTTTAGCAATCAAGAATATTTCAGTTGTTTTTATCCTTCTTTGTGGGGACATTGTTGATTGTCATGTCATGTTCGGATGTACATTGTGGACGCCGTCTCTGCTCCACAGTAAGTCTTTGCTGTCGTCCAGCATTCTGTTTTTGTTTACTTTCTAGCCATCAGTTTTCTGCATAGCCTTCCCTAAGCTTCAATGCCTTTTCTTAGGGGCACTCACCTTTTGTTTATTTTTGGTTTAAGCATTAGACACCTTTGACTATCATTTATAAGGCTCTTTTAGGTTTAATACCTCCATACTTGTGTACTTTGTTGCAAAGAAAAAACAGCTCTTATACATTACGTTCTAACAATTTGTATGTTTTAACTATTCCCCATGTACGGACTGAATTTGGCAAAAGAGAATGCATTGCAGATGAAACTGAAACTCACTGAACGACTTCCATTTGAAGACTTCCGTTCTGTCCTGAAGGACAAACAGCAAGAGACTTTTGCACATTGCCTGTGTTTTTAAAAGGTGTACATCTTTATTGTTTTACAGTTTTCTTTTTTGTATTTTAAAATGTATGTCTCAACGTATTACTTTTTTGAAACTGCTCTGTGACATGACTTGTGAAAGAGATCTTGATCTCAATGGGTTTCTTATCTGGTTAAATAAAGGTTCTACTTTTTACCTGCATGCTGCCTCCCGCTGTTCCCGACATCTACAAAGCAATTAGCTACCTGCTGCCACCTACTGATATGGAAGAGTATTACACGGTTACTCTGCAGAGGTCTAGACAGCACCGACACTCATCATTTGCAGACTATAATTACAGGTTTGCAAAACATATTTTTAACCCAAATAGCTGAAATTAGATCATCCCCCACGGCACACCAGACTGTATCAGTGGTTGAAAAACACTGGTATGGCTTGTAGAAGTTGTGATGATCTCTGGATTCACATTGATGTATGAAAGCCATGGAAACCCAACATCCCACAATGCATTGCTCACCTATCTCTATCTTGCCTGGCCTGCTCCTCCATGGCGCCCCTCAATTTCGCCAGCCTGTCCTGATCCCTCTGCTCCAGCTCCTCCCTCCGCTTCTGCTGCTCCAAATTAAATTTCCGGAGCTGAGTGGAGAACATTAGTGCAGACGTTTACCAACAACAGCCTGAAGAAAGGGCGAAGTGGAGGCGACGTGGGCCCGAGTCTGACTTGCACACAGCTATAGGCGGTGCTTGTGTCCTATTGACGTGACAACGCTGGAATCAGATAAACGTAAATGGAGAAAATGGGACGATATTTCAATGTCTGGCGGGCGATTGTGCTGAATTATGAGGAGTCAAATGCATCGTAAACGCTCTCATTAATCATCATGTCTCAGGTTTCTAATTCTCTTCCAGCATAGCGCCCAGGGAGAGGAGGAGAGGAGGAAGGGGGGGACTTAATTAAACAGTCAGACTAACACATGATTATGTTCCTATCCAAGGGAACTTTTTCTCTAAACACAATGATGTAATGTTAGTACCATTCCTGACATAAAAACATTTGGACACATTTTTCAGGTGTTGCGAAACAGGGGTCTCGAACTTGCGGTCTGCGGGCCAATGTTTTGTGGCCCTCTACTTAGCGTCATAGTTTGGTGTAGTCGTGTCAATCTTGAACGAGAAAGAACACAAACTACGATAACCGTACAAACACAAAAATGACTGCACAACGAGGGTTGCAAAATTCCGTGAATATTCAAAGTTGGAAACTTTCCATGGGAATTAACGGGAAATGAATGGGAATAAACATTGAATGCAACATGCTAGATTTTGCAGCATGATTATTAGCTAAAAAAAACCCTGATTTAATGCAAATTCAGTAGAATTTCAACCCTGCACAGTGCATTCCTCCATCACATGCACAGATAATTCCCAGCATCGCGGTCTGCAGGCCAATGTTTTGCGGCCCTCTACTTAGCGTCACAGTTTAGTGTAGTCGTGTAAATCCTGAACGAAAAAGAACACAAACTACGATAACCGTACAAACACAAAAATGACTGCACAACGAGGGTTGCAAAATTCCGGGAATATTCAAAGTTGGAAACTTTCCATGGGAATTAATGGGAAATGAATGGGAATAAACATTGAATGCAACATGCTAGATTTTGCAGCATGATTATTAGCTAAAACATCCTGATTGAATGCAAATTCAGTAGAATTTCAACCCTGCACTGTGCATTCCTCCATCACATGCACAGATAATTCCCAGCATCGCGGTCTGCAGGCCAATGTTTTGCGGCCCTCTACTTAGCGTCACAGTTTAGTGTAGTCGTGTAAATCCTGAACGAGAAAGAACACAAACTACGATAACCGTACAAACACAAAAATGACTGCACAACGAGGGTTGCAAAATTCCGGGAATATTCAAAGTTGGAAACTTTCCATCGGAATTAATGGTAAATTAATGGGAACAAACATTGAATGCAACATGCTAGATTTTGCAGCATGATTTTTAGCTAAAAAAAACCCTGATTTAATGCAAATTCAGTAGAATTTCAACCCTGCACTGTGCATTCCTCCATCACATGCACAGATAATTCCCAGCATGCTACACACTACAGCAGGGCTATTGAATTGATTGATTGATTTTGATTTTGATTTATTGGTCCCCTTGGGGAAATTCATTGTCACTGCCGTACATTTAAACAATAGACATTACACATCACAAAAAAATAACGAAAAGACATCATACATGACCAACACACATTTACAGGCCTGTCAGACAGGTCGGCCGGGCCTGCTGTTAAGGGCGGCTATAGCTGCAGGGATAAGGCTTTTCCTGAGGCGGACCCTCCGGAATGTGATAGTTCTGTATCTGCGCCCTGATGGTAGTGGGATGATGTATTGGTGTAGTGGGTGAGTGATATCCTGGACTATTGTTTTTGCCAGTCTGGTGATGGACCTGTGGTTTAAGTCTGAAATGTTGGATTTTAGCTGCTATGTTTGTAATGCGTGTGAGTTTGGTCCGGTTGGTTACAGAAAGCATGGTGAAAAAAAAATTTAATTGAGGCCACACTAGTATTTGAGCCCAAGGACTTCATCCAGTCAGGTAAGTTTTGATGATATCACTGTGGTAAATATATTTGATCTATGGTATTTATGTTGAATAGAGGTGTAATTGCTTGTTACTGTATGACTGTAGACTACTCCAGCAGACTTCCACTCAAACTAGCTAGCTGTTCCTGTACTTGTTAAACGATTTTGGGGCCAAAATCTCTAGCTAGCTAGGTATATGTACCACCACAGTCTCATAATGAACTAAAAATATTTCTCCGTTAGCTGTGATGCTAATTTTCTCTGTTAAATCCCATTCATTTATGCTAACAACGTTAGCGATCCGAATTTACTTTTTTTGTGATCTGTAAAGTTCAACTAGGAAATACTAAATCAAAAGGTGTAGTTTCTTCTGCCTTCTGTTCTGCTAGCCATTCTGTTGTCATACAAGAATGTAGGTTATAGTTTGCTGATTGAGTGATCATTTATTAATCTAGCCTATTTCTATTCATTTGTCCATCAGTAAAATATTTTTAAAGACTACTCCAATTGTTTAGCTGACTATTTATATCTGTGTGTGGTATTGCATTAGTGTTTTACAAGCTTCTCATCTTGTTCTACAGAATAAGATGGTCGTTGTCCAACTTTGAATAATCAAAAAATGGTCAAAATTTCAAAACTTCCCGAGCTTAACTTCCCGTGGTAAATTTCCGGAAAGTTTCCGGAAATTTTCCACCCCTTTGCAACCCTATGCACAACAAACAAAAAAAGTAGCTTTCTATAAGCAAGCTAGTATATTTCAGATGGTGTATATTTCAAATGGATCTCAAGCCCATAGTTTGTGGCCCTCTACTTACATTCATAGTTTAGTGTAATCTTAAAGGCCTACTGAAACCCACTACTACCGACCACGCAGTCTGATAGTTTATATATCAATGATGAAATCTTAACATTGCAACACATGCCAATACGGCCGGGTTAGCTTACTAAAGTGCAATTTTAAATTTTGCGCGAAATATCCTGCTGAAAACGTCTCGGTACGATGACGCCGGCACATGACGTCACGGATTGTAGAGGACATTTTGGGACAGCATGGTGCCCAGCTATTAAGTCGTCTGTTTTCATCGCAAAATTCCACAGTATTCTGGACATCTGTGTTAGTGAATCTTTTGCAATTTGTTCAATGAACAATGGAGACAGCAAAGAAGAAAGCTGTAGGTGGGAAGCGGTGTATTGCGGCAACACAAACACAGCCGGTGTTTCATTGTTTACATTCCCGGAAGATGACAGTCAAGCTTTACCATTGGCCTGTGGAGAACTGGAACAACAGAGACTCTTACCAGGAGGACTTTGAGTTGGATGCGCAGACGCGGTACCGTGAGTACGTATGCAGCTGCGGCTTCCAAACATTTGATCGCTTGCCCGTACGTGCGTGCCGCTATGTGCATGTCACGTACGTAACTTTGGGGAAATATATGTGCTGTTTGAACTTTGGAGAGGTGAACAGTACTTTGGGCTGTGGGATTGAGTGTGTTGTGCAGGTGTTTGAGTTGTATTGGCGGGTTATATGGACGGGAGGGGGGAGGTGTTTGTTATGCGGGATTAATTTGTGGCATATTAAATATAAGCCTGGTTGTGTTGTGGCTAATAGAGTATATATATGTCTTGTGTTTATTTACTGTTTTAGTCATTCCCAGCTGAATATCAGGTCCCACCCGCCTCTCACAGCATCTTCCCTATCTGAATCGCTCCCACTGCCCTCTAGTCCTTCACTCTCACTTTCCTCATCCACAAATCTTTCATCCTCGCTCAAATTAATGGGGAAATCGTCGCTTTCTTGGTCCGAATCGCTCTCGCTGCTGGTGGCCATGATTGTAAACAATGTGCAAATGTGAGGAGCTCCACAACCTGTGACGTCACACTACTCGTCTGCTACTTCCGGTACAGGCAAGGCTTTTTTATCAGCGACCGAAAGTTGCGAACTTTATCGTCGATGTTCTCTACTAAATCCTTTCAGCAAAAATATGGCAATATCGCGAAATGATCAAGTATGACACATAGAATGGACCTGCTATCCCCGTTTGAATAAGAAAATCGCATTTCAGTAGGCCTTTAAACTAGAACAAACACTAACTACAATAACGGTCCAAACACAAAAAATGACACACATTGGGTAACACAAAGAGCAACAAGCTAAAGTGTCCCTTGACCATGTCTGGGGAATATAAATATTTTACACTCATTTTGACATTTATAACTAGATGAGGCAATTCCTGAAGGAAATGCGTGTGAATGCTCCAAATGCTGAAGTTGAACTGAAATCCTGGAATTTCTTTTAGAATTGCTGAAGTAGAGCACACAATTCCCAAACAAGCTGAATATTTTGAAGTTTGAACAGTTTAAATCAGATGAAAAATGTGGGAGTTGTGGAACTTTGAGAATGTCCCATTGAAATTCAATGGGAATTTCCAAAAAATTAGGGAATTTCGGCAAATGCGGGATTTTTTTGGAAATGGTAAAAAAACTCAAATTGTCTGAATGAATTGAAATGGTTGGTGTTGGAATTTTTCAAATTGGTCAAGAAATGTTGAAGTAGAAATGGTATTACAGAATTCCTGGAGTTTCGGGAAAACCGGGAATTTTTCCAGTTCAAAAAACAACTTTGTTTTTTGTCCTCATTAAGAGAAATGTTTTGACGGTGGAACGGTTGAAAAATGTGGAAGGAGTAGTTGCCAGAAAAAAGGGTGGAAATAGGGCTTTGGAAAACCAAGAATTCTGGAAAATCCTGGAACTTTTTTTAACTTGGCAAAAGGGTAGTTTAAAGTTCCACGATAGTGGAATGTGTTGAAGGAGGATGATTTGAATCGGTTGAAAAACGTGGAAATGGTGGAAGTTTGAAAAATGGCCAATTCATTTTGAATAGGAAAAATATCCCGGAAAACCTGGAATATCTGGGAATTTTTGGAATTTGTCGAGGGAAAACCCGCGATTCCCGAATAGGCTGAACAGTTTGAAGTTGGAACGGTTTGAATCGGGTGAAAAATGTGGAAGAAGTTGAGGAAGTTAAATAAATAGATGAATTTTGGTGTAGAAATTGTGTGAATGCTTTGGAGCATTCACACAATTAAGGATCACCATAGCTCAGGATCACTATAACTACTGAAAAACTAGTTAACAAATGTAGTCACGTGGTTAAAACGTGATTCTGGAGTGAATATTTTTTGCGGCCCAGCCTCTAGCTCGGGCAGCCCCCAGGTAAATGATGTTCTCAGACCCTTGCTGTAAAATATTAACCGTATTTTTTTCCCCCAACATGTTAATAGACATTCATTTCTGTGTGATTCTATGCAGGCAAGTATCTCCACTCCATGACACGATTAATCCATTTTACACAATCCACAGAATTGAGTCTTTTTTTTTTTTTGAACATTCTTAATCGTGATAAAAGTGTAAAAAGAAGTGTGCCACTGTAAAACAGAAAACAATGCTACACGCCGCCTTTAATAAGTAGCAAAGCCTATGATGATGCTCGATTCTCACATGCTGACTTCATTGATTCCCTGTCATCACTGGCCATGCAGCAATAGATGATATTTGTCTATAACTTGACTGCTTCTATGTTGCTACCTCTCTTTGTTTATAATGTCTATTTTTTTTGCTGGATCTACTCTTTATTTTATGCTGCCCTAATTTTGCTGCAGCTGTTACATATACCATATTTTTCGGAGTATAAATCGCACCGGAGTATAAGTCGCACCTGCCGAAAATGCATAATAAAAAAGGAAAAAAACATATAAGTCGCACTGGAGCCCGGCCAAACTATGAAAAAAACTGCGATTTATAGTCCAAAAAATACGGTACTCTAATATTGCACATGGTAATTGGGATTTGTTATATGTTTTATATATTATATAATAATATAATATAATACTATAGTATATCAGAATATGTTACATACTGTATATATAATGTGTAAATATTACATACCGGTATATGTTATATTGCTACTATGGTACATTTTTTGTCTACTTTATACCTTTTGTTTTCGCTCTCTTTTTGTGCCCTTGTGTGCATTATCCTTTCGATCCTTATCCTTTCCATCCTTTGTAACTGAGCTACAGTGTGGAACAATTTCCTTTATGGATCATTAAAGTTTGTCTAAGTTAAGTTAAAGTTAAAGTACCAATGATTGTCACACACACACTAGGTGTGGTGCAATGTGTCCTCTGCATTTGACCCATCCCCTTGTTCACCCCCTGGGAGGTGAGGGGAGCAGTGGGCAGCAGCAGTGCCGCGCCCGGGAATCATTTCTGGTGATTTAACCCCCAATTCCAACCCTTGATGCTGAGTGCCAAGCAGGGAGGTAGTGGGTCCCATTTTTATAGTATTTAGTATGACTCGGCCGGGGTTTGAACTCACAACCTACCGATCTCAGGGCGGACACTAGGCCACTGAGTAGGTCTAAGTCATGTTTTTGTGCAGCGAAAGAAGCATATTTTTCCTGAAAATTCTGGTCTAATTTGGGATTTTCTGACATTTTTAACATTAAAAGCTACAGTGTACTATACAAACATATACAAGTGAAACTCAAAAAATGTGTAATATCTTGCAAAAGTTAATTAATGTAAGCAATTCAACTTCAAATGTGAAACTAATATGTAATATGAAGCCATAATTATTGAAATGATACAAAAAAAAAACTTGAATTAACTTGAGTTGTATGTTAATTAGCCTATGTCATTTTTTTGTTTCACCTGTGTATATATATATATATATATATATATATATATATATATATATATATATATCAGTGACGTGCAGTCAAGGAGGCAGGTGAGGCGGGGCCTCACGTGCCATCATGGAAAGAAAAAAAATGTAAAAAGAAAAAAAAAAAATTAAATTGTTATATGTATCCAGTGATTATACTATAAAGTTATTTTCCATTTAACTTCACCAGTTTTAGATTATTTGTATTCAAAATCACTGAATTTTCACATTTGCCGTTCAAATACTGAGAAGAGACTTGCGGTGAGTCACCAGCCAGTTGAGCCTCACCATGGATTGCGCAATGACTCGGCTAACTGCTGGCCTGCTGTGCAGTGAGACCGTATTGCTATATGAATTATATTATACATTTCCATAGTTTAGTTAGCTGAGGTATATAATGTACAGTGTATTTTGTCAACAATTGTATGTGTGTAATGTATTTCTTGTGCTGAGCAATCATAAAACGGCTGCGAAGACGCACTGGGTGAGGCTCGCAGTAATCCCGCTTCCTGGTGGTAGAGGACGCTAGTGATCCCAGAGATCATTCTTGCAACTACTCGGCTGCAGAATAAGTGACAACAAGCAGTAAGAGTTAGCGATCGTTTATCTTTTTCCTCTCGCCTGGACTTTTAACATGGAGGATTACATATCTAAAATAAAACAGTTTCCTTAACTGGACTTTCAATCGAAGCAGGAGGTAATAATTAAAGGAAGATCTCCATCGAGACAGAGAGACTTTTAAAACTGAAGAAAGATAAGGAAGACTTCTATAAACAAGTTATCGATGCTTTTGTTCAGAAGGAGCAGCGCATGGACTTCATTTATAAGTAAAGGTAAGACCATAATAACGTTTTTTTTACTAAATGTGCTTTTTTGTGTGCTACAGTTTGTATGTGTAAAGTTAAAGTTAAGTTAAAGTACCAATGATTGTCACACACACACTAGATGTGGTGAAATTTGTCCTCTGCATTTGACCCATCCCCTTGATCACCCCCTGGGAGGTGAGGGGAGCAGTAGGCAGCAGCGGCGCCGCGCCCGGGAATAATTTTTGGTGATTTAACCCCCAATTCCAACCCCTGATGCTGAGTGCCAAGCAGGGAAGAATGCTGGTATGAGCTTTTAAAGGCCTACTGAAATGCGATTTTCTTATTTAAACGGAGATAGCAGGTCCATTCTATGTGTCATACTTGATCATTTCGCGATATTGCCATATTTTTGCTGAAAGGATTAAGTAGAGAACATCAACGATAAAGTTCCCAACTTTTGGTCGCTGATAAAAAAGCCTTGCCTGTACCGGAAGTAGCAGACGAGTAGCGTGACGTCACAGGTTGTGGAGCTCCTCACATCTGCACATTGTTTACAATCATGGCCACCAGCAGCGAGAGCGATTCGGACCGAGAAAGCGACGATTTCCCCATTAATTTGAGCGAGGATGAAAGATTTGTGGATGAGGAAAGTGAGAGTGAAGGACTAGAGGGCAGTGGGAGCGATTCAGATAGGGAAGATGCTGTGAGAGGCGGGTGGGACCTGATATTCAGCTGGGAATGACTAAAACAGTAAATAAACACAAGACAAATATATACTCTATTAGCCACAACACAACCAGGCTTATATTTAATATGCCACAAATTAATACCGCATAACAAACACCTCCCCCCTCCCGTCCATATAACCTGCCAATACAACTCAAACACCTGCACAACACACTCAATCCCACAGCCCAAAGTACCGTTCACCTCCCCAAAGTTCATACAACACATATATTTCCCCATAGTCCCCAAAGTTACGTACGTGACATACACATAGCGGCACGCACGTACGGGCAAGCGATCAAATGTTTGGAAGCCGCAGCTGCATGCCTACTCACGGTACCGTGTCTGCGTATCCAACTCAAAGTCCTCCTGGTAAGAGTCTCTGTTGTCCCAGTTCTCCACAGGCCAATGGTAAAGCTTGACTGTC
The DNA here is from genome assembly GCF_033978685.3 of Nerophis lumbriciformis. Taxonomy (NCBI): domain Eukaryota; kingdom Metazoa; phylum Chordata; class Actinopteri; order Syngnathiformes; family Syngnathidae; genus Nerophis; species Nerophis lumbriciformis. The sequence continues at coordinate 19,737,810 of NC_084560.2, read as the reverse complement.
ATCTTCCGGGAATGTAAACAATGAATGCTGTGTTTGTGTTGTTGCTGCAGTCGGCCGCAATACACCGCTTCCCACCTACAGCTTTCTTCTTTGCTGTCTCCATTGTTCATTGAACAAATTGCAAAAGATTCACCAACACAGATGTCCAGAATACTGTGGAATTTTGCGATGAAAACAGACGACTTGATAGCTGGCCACCATGCTGTCCCAAAATGTCCTCCACAATCCGTGACATCACGCGCATTCGTCATCATACCGAGGCGTTTTCAGCAGGATATTTCACGCAAAATTTAAAATTGCACTTTAGTAAGCTAACCCGGCCGTATTGGCATGTGTTGCAATGTTAAGATTTCATCATTGATATATAAACTATCAGACTGCGTGGTCGGTAGTAGTGGGTTTCAGTAGGCCTTTAAACATAACCCGTTAACTGCTGCCAATCATATGGTGAATAAGATACTCTTTAGGGTTCATATGTTTATAAATCTGACTGTGATGAAGTCAGTGCCTCACCAGCCATGAATCTCACCGCACGTCACTGATATATATATATATGTGTGATGCAGATACTCTCACCTTTTCTTTCTGATGTGCCCTGAGGGCGGCTTCCTTCTCCTGCTCTCTCTTTAATATAGCTTCAGCTTCCTCTTGTTGTCGGGCAGCGATGGATCCCTGCAGCTGGGCGACCTCTTCCTGATGGGCCCGCCACTGCTGCAGCTACAATAATAATAAGAATAATAATAATAATAAGGTCAGATACCTTCAATGTATCACACTACTTCAGGATGCATTGAATGATAAATGTTACAGGATTCCAAAAAGGACATTTTTTAAACTAAAAGAGAACTTGATTTAGCTCCCTCATGTTGTTCTAGTTAGTTGATCAAAATTATAGGGTTTATAGGGAGTATACAATGTGTTCTGGGAGCCAAATATTCATCCTGAAGTATCCATCTTTATTTTATTAAGATAATACATATATGCAAGGAGGACAACTTTAGTATAGGTTTGATGAAACGTGAATATATGCATGAGTGTATGTGTGTTTGTACAGTGAATTTGCGTGTGGATGTATGTGTTGCGTGTGTGTATGTACGTATTTGTGTATGGATGTATGTGCAAGCGTATGCATGTATGAATGTACATATGTATGTATGTTTGCATGTACAATATATTTATCTCCCAGTATGTGCGGGAGCCAAAGTACAGCACCAGCCACCCAGAAAGCCCAACCCAAAACAGCAGGTGCGGTCCCCAGGGACCACCGGCCCCACGCAGGCAGAACGGCCAGCGACAGGACCCCCCAGAACAGGGCCCACCGGGCCGCCCTGCAGGCCAGCGGCTGTAGACAGACGTGCCCGGCCGGGAACAAGGCGGAGACAACCAGCCCCAGGGCCAATGAGAAACCACACCTCACACGGCCAGAAAGACGGGATGCTTTCCCCGCATTGCTCAGAGACACCCCTGCAGCCGGACGGCAAGCCTGCCCCGCCTCACAAGCAACCGGTCCCCCATCCTCTCCCCAACAGAGACAGAACCCACCTCACAGTCCCCAGCTGTGATCTCACCCAGACCCAAACCTCTGGCAACGGTCAGAGCATGCCTCACCCTCACACTATCAGCGAGGTACTGGCAGGGGATTGGCAAGCCACCAAACCGCAGCCCCTTTTGGGTCACTTCCATCCCTCCTAGTCTGCTTATCTGGAATAATAATAATAAGGCGGGAGCAACAGTCTCAGTAGTAAAGCCCAGACTTGTCGGTCTCCGAACACCATTATAGGTTCCACATGGAAGACACCGATGCGTTCCCATGCCAGCTGCAAGACATAATCTCTGACATAAACTGTGTCTATCGCAGGTCTTCCTCCAAGCTGGGCATGCCTGTAACACCTCGCCAGGGAAGCATGCTGGAGGCATTCAGAATACATATACACTACCTAAGCCACCTCAACTGGCTTCTCCTTATGTGCAGTACCAGAGTCTCTACACAGAGCTCCTCCTCTCTGAGGGTGAGTGAAGCCACCGAGTGGAGGAAGGCTTTTTTAGTCACGACCCAATTGTGACAGTAGGTGAGGGTAGGTAGGTAGGTAAATGGATGGCTTTGCTTTGTCTACTGGCTCAGCTACCGCTTCACCGCAATGGTCTGGTACAGCGACCACATTATATTGCGTCAATTCGCCTGTTGATATCACTCTCCAGCCTTCCATCACTTGTGAACAAGATCCCAAGATAGTTCAAAACTTCGACCTGGGGCAAGACCTCACTCCCAACCAAAGGGTAAAATTTGCTCTTTTACGGAACCATTGTCTCAGATTTGGAATGGGCTGAGTCTAAACCCGGAAGCTTCACTCTCGGCTGCGAACAACCCCAGTAAATGCTGGACAGCTGTCACAGCTTAATGAGGCCATCGGGACCACATCGTCCGCAAATAACAGAGACAAGATCCTCAGGGTCCCGAGCTGGACACCCGCAACTAGAAATTCTGTCCATGAAAATAATAAACAGAAGCAGTGACAAAGGGCAACTTTGGTAAAGGCCAATTGAGCAAGCATTTGGCGAAAAAACTACCTTCAGGAAAGAAAGCTCGGAATTGCGATACACCACCACAAGCTCGAGTAGTGTCCCTAGAAACGAAACATTCGAAAACAGTTCCCCTCCAGTCTTTGACAAGCGGGTGTCAGGGCTAGCGATAACGCCAAGAAAAATCCAGAACTCACAGATTCGGTAAAATCTCCTGTTTTTACAGGTAAAATACGTCAACGGACAAGTACCGTATTTTTCGGAGTATAAGTCGCACCGGAGTATAAGTCGCACCTGCTGAAAATGCATAATAAAGAAGGAAAAAAACATATATAAGTCGCACTGGAGCCCGGCCAAACTCTGAAAAAAAGTGCGACTTATAGTCCGAAAAATACGGTACACATGGACAAGATGAACGCAGTCTGTCGCATTTTACCGTGGAGATTAAGAACGGGGCTACAAACTGGGACTATTCATGCTCCACTTCAGACAATAAGAGACCTTCAATTACCAAGAATTATTAAATAATACTGTATTTTCTGGACCGTAGGGCGCACCAGATTATAAGGCGCACTGCCAATGAGTGGGACTAGTCAGGTCTTTTTTTCATACAAAAGGCGCACCGGATTATAAGGCGCATTAAAGGGGTCATATTATGATTTTTTTCTAAATGGAAAATACTTCCTTGTGGTCTACATAACATGTAATGGTGGTTCTTTGGTCAAAATGTTGTATAGATGATGTTTTACAGATCATCTTCAAGTCGCTTTCTGAGAGTCGCTTCAGGATGCGCCGTTTTGTGGGCGGCCTTATTTACGTGGCTCACCTTCGATAGCGTCTTCTCCCCGTCATTTTTGTTGTAGCGGTGTAGCGTGCAAGGACAGGAGTGCAAGAAGTGTCAAAAAAAGGGAGTTAACTGTTTTAATGATATTCAGACTTTACTTCAATCAACAACGGAGCAGCATCTCCTCACCCGTGGCCCACTAGTGCAACAACAACAATGTCCCCCGTGAAAAAACGTCCGACCGGAACTCTCTAATCACTCAAGTTCCGTGGGTGAATAATGTAAACTCACTACACCGGTATATTTTAGCGCTTTCATGGCGAGATATAAGTTAGAACTTTTACAGCAGAGGGTGAATGCCCCATGACAAGAAGATAGTGAAAAAGAAGACTACGGCATCGGCACAGACTACAGTGGCGGACGTGCACAAATTTTCACGACTTATGCAGATCTCAAATATACATCAGCAGGTACCAGAAGGTAAGAAAAGTTGGTTTTGCATAATATTGTGAAACAAAACGGCAGATAATGTGTCTGCTAATGGGTGCCATTTTGCGGTCCTTATACACACCATAGTAATAATTTTATCTCTAATTACGGTAGCCGTAATGGGCCGACAATCCATCAAGCGGTGCGGCTTCAAAGTCATACTAAAACATTTTGACAGATTTTTGAGTGCCGTGTGTAAAGTTCTTCATTTTTAATTAAACATTTAAAGTTTTGGTGTTGTTTACTGGCGTCATATTGCAGTCTACACGTATCTCTTATGTGTCACTACCATCTACTGGTCACACTTATCATTACACCATGTACAAAATAAAATTGCTTTGAAGTCGGTAAGCACAACCAGAATCGTTCCGTACATTAGGCGCAGCGGGTTATAAGGCGCACTTAAAATCCTTTAATTTTCTCAAAACTCGACAGTGTGCCTTATAGTTCGAAAAATACGGTAAGTCAACATTTTACTGTTAGTCTTATGTTTTGCATGTTGCTCTCCTCTGAATTAATATGCAGTGTTGGCGCTAGGAATCTTCAAAATGGGGTTCCAGGGACCCCATCAAGTCATAAAAATGGGATCCCGCAGTAAATTTTTGGGGTCCCCCTTTTTTTTAAGCGTTTTCAAAACAAATGATAAATGTATGCATTATCCTGTTATATCTCACATTCTTCATCGTGTTTTGGAAAAAGGTTGTCATAAACGTGAATAATGTAAACTCACTACACCGGTATGTTTTAGCGCTTTCATGGCGAGTTTATTGACAGATATAAGTAAGAACTTTACACTACTTTATATTTGAAATGGCACGAAAATATTTACTACTAAAACATTTTGATAGATTTTTTCAGCGCCGTGTGTCATGTTCTATATTTTCAATATATTTTTTACTGTTGTACCTCATTTTACTGTTGAACCTTGTTTTTTAATGACTACTGCTGCAAACCAAATTGCCCCTCGGGAACATAAGTCTAAGTCTAAGTCTAATGGGACATTTAAAATGTTGGTGTTTACTTGAGACTTATCTCTTATGTTTGACTCCCATCTACTGGTCACACTTATAATTAGACCCTGTACCAGATAAAATAGTGTTGCGTCCCGGAAGAGTTGGTACTGCAGGGAATTCTGGGTATTTGTTCTGTTGTGTTTATGTTGTGTTGCGCTTCAAATATTCTCCCGAAATGTGTTTGTCATTGTTGTTTAGTATGGTTCCACAATATGGCACAGGTTTATGACAGTGTTGGCGTTGTTTATATGGCCACCCTTCGTGTGACATGTATGGCTGTTGAGTAAGAATGCCCAATTTTAATGAACATTTTGATTAAGGATATCCCGGGTGGGGCGGTATAGCTCGGTTGGTAGAGCGGCCGTGCCAGCAACTTGAGGGTTGCAGGTTCGATCCCCGCTTCTGCCATCCAAGTCACTGCCGTTGTGTCCTTGGGCAAGACACTTTACCCTCCTGCTCCCAGTGCCACCCACACTGGTTTTAATGTAACTTAGATATTGGGTTTCACAATGTAAAGCACTTTGAGTCAATTGAGAAAAAGTGCTATATAAATGTAATTCACTTCACACTTCATCCCATGTACAAATATTTGTACGTGAGATATTCTAAATCAAAATGTTCATTCAAATTGGCTATGGACACACAGAATGACAGCCTTTCCTGTCATCTTCAATTTAAGGCCATTTTCACCCCTGCCGATGCGTCAAAAGTAATGAGGTGGGTAAGTTCAACTTTAGAAAACATGGTAAACAAAAAATAAATATAATAAATAAATAATATAATATAATAAAATATAATATAAAATAATATAATATAATAAATAAAAATAAAGCGATGATCGGTAAAAATTAATCTATAAAAAAAACGTGTGTCCAGGGGACGTGTGGACTTCGGGGATTTCGCCTCCTTTCTGATTTCAATGCGTAAAAAGACCCAAAAAGTGCGTTAACGCCAACGCTGAATATGGATATGAACCAAATGGTGAACTTAAAAAATGTGGTTATGGTGTACCGTTACAAACACAGTAAAACAAGTATAACATGGTCACATATACATGTGTACTAGTTACCTGCTTATTTTTCATACAGCTCTTGCATTGGCTCTCATTAGATTGTGCAAGTTTACTTCATTTAAAAGTTGACACGTTTTCCAGGGACATCTCTCTCCTACCAAGCAAGACGCTGACAAAACATTTGGCAAGGACACGTACACACGCATAGTGCAACATTTTCTAGGGGATGAATGAATGACAGGCTCGTTACACAGCAGTAGCAGCAGCAGCCTCTCTGTGGCGTGCCGGCTATTCAAGTGCAGCATTCCGAGCGTGCAAACAGATTCACATGCCTATCAGAGTAGAGCACAGGGGTGCCCACAGGAATGGACTGCAAATTAAAATGGTCTCAGGCGCATTAGCGCCGGCAGTATCATCAAGGCACTTGCACGTGGTGTGTGTCTGACTGGAGCAGCAGGGGACTTAAAAACAATCCTCCACTAAAAACACTTATGTTTGGACTTTAAAGAGGCAACAAATTATTACTAATGTAAACACACTATATTGCCAAAAGTATTTGGCCACCTGCCTTGACTCACATATGAACTTGAAGTGCCATTCCATTCCTAACCCATAGGGTTCAATATGATGTCTGTCCACCTTTTGCAGCTATTACAGCTTCAACTCTTCTGATAAGGCTGTCCACAAGGTTGCAGAGGGTTTTTTAATAGGAATTTTCGACCATTCTTCCAAAAGCAATTGGTGAGGTCACACACTGATGTTGGTGGAGAAGGCCTGGCTCTCAGTCTCCGTTCTATTTCATCCCAAAGGTGTTCTATCGGGTTCAGGTCAGGACTCTGTGCAGGCCAGTCAAGTTCATCCACATCAGACTCTGTAATCCATGTCTTTATGGACCTTTCTTTGTGCACTGGTGCACAGTCATGTTGGAAGAGGAAAGGGCCCGCTCCAACCACAAGGTTGGGAGCATGGAATTGTCCAAAATGTTTTGGTATCCTGGAGCATTCAAGGTTCCTTTTACTGCAATTAAGGGGCCAAGCCTAACTCCTGAAAAACAATCGCACACCATAATTCCTCCTCCACCAAATTTCACACTCGGTACAATGCAGTCCGAAATGTAGTGTTCTCCTGGCAACCTCCAAACCCAGGCTCGTCCATCAGATTGCCAGATTGAAAAGCGTGATTCATCACTCCAGAGAACATGTCTCTGGCCCGCGGGCCAAATTTGGCCCTTGAGGCGATATCAAATTAACACTAAAGCTGGCCCGCCGATCCTCCCGAGAGTCTTCCAAACGCCAGCCAGCCAGCCAGCCAGCCAGCCACATAACATGTGCGGCTTCTGCACGCACACACATTAGAATGCAACGCATACTTCATCAATAGCGATACAGGTTACATTGAGGGTAGCCGAATAAAAAACTTTAACACTGTTAGAAATATACGCCACACTGTGAATCCACACCAAACCAGAACCCTTTGCAGCACTAACTCTTCCGGGACGCTACAAGGTGTGTGTGTGTGGGGGAAGAGTTTTGGTGGCAGTGGGGGTGTATTTTGTAGCGTCCGGGAAGAGTTAGTGCTGCAAAGGATTCTGGGTATTTGTTCTGTTGTGTTTATGTTGTGTTACGGTGCGGATGTTCTCCTGAAATGTGTTTGTCATTCTTGTTTGGTGTGGATTCACAGTGTGGCGTGTATTTCTAACAGTGTTAAAGTTTTTTATACTGGCACCCTCAGTGTAACTTGTATCGCTGTTGATGAAGTATGCGTTGCATTAGCTCGTGTGTGCGTACAGGAGCCGCACATATCTTGTGACTGGGTCTGAACGATGTTAGAACGGATGAAAAGCGGACGTGACGATAGCTCGTAGAGTACGTTAAAGGTTAATTTGTTCAACCGTGGCCTGCGGCTTTGTTCAGTTTTAAATTTTGGCCCACTCTGTATTTGAGTTTGACACCCCTGCTCTAGAGCAAGGGTCGGGAACCTTTTTGGCTGAGAGAGCCATGAAAGCCAAATATTTTAAAATGTATTTCCTTTAGAGCCATATAATCTTTAACACCGAATACAATTAAATGCGTGCATTTTTAAGTAAGACCAACATTTTTAGAGTATAATAAGTCTCTTTTTCTTTTTAATAACATTGTTTTTCTGAAGGTAACCAATAATAAATGTGTGAAGTGTGAAGTTAAGTGAATTATATTTATAGAGCGCTTTTTCTCAAGTGACTCAAAGCGCTTTTACATAGTGAAACCCAATATCTAAGTTACATTTAAACCAGTGTGGGTGGCACTGGGAGCAGGTGGGTAAAGTGTCTTGCCCAAGGACACAACGGCAGTGACGAGGATGGCGGAAGCGGGGATCGAACCTGCACGGCCGCTCTACCAACCGAGCTATACTGTCCCAAAATAAAATGCTTCTTACCATTAATGCGACTTCTGGTGCTGTATGGTTTTGCTGATGGCTTTGTAGTCTGGTTGATACGTGGTTATTTTTAACACTGTGATTACCAGCGGAATTATTCATTACTTATCATGTTAAGCAATGTCAGCTAGGATTTATCTGAGAGCCAGATGCAGTCATCAAAAGAGCCACATCTGGCTCTCGAGCCATAGGTTCCCTACCCCTGCTCTAGAGTCTAGTGGTGATGTGCTTTATACCACTGCATCCGACGCTTTGCATTGGACTTGGTGATGTATGGCTTAGATGCAGCTGCACGGCCATGGAAACCCATTCCATGAAGCTCTCTGCGTACTGTACGTGGGCTAATTGGAAGGTCACATGAAGTTTGGAGCTCTTTGCACTATGCGCTTCAGCATCCGCTGACCCCTCTCTGTCAGTTTACTTGGCCTACCACTTGGTGGCTGAGTTGCTGTTGTTCCCAAACTCTTCACTTTTCTTATAATAAAGTTGACTTTGGAATATTTAGGAGCGAGGAAATTTCACAACTGGATTTGTTGCACAGGTGGCATCCTATGACAGTTCCATGCTGGAAATCACTGAGAGCGGCCCATTCTTTCACAAATGTTTGCAGAAACCTTCTCCATGCCTAAGTGCTTGATTTTATACACCGGGCCAAGTGATTAGGACACCTGATTCTCATCATTTGGATGGGTGGCCAAATACTTTTGGCAATATAGTGTATGTGAAGGTGCAGTGATGTAGTAGTGTACTAAGAGGTGTTATGGTATTGAGGTAATACGGTGTCAGTCATTCGTGTTCAATATGTATTGAAGGTCTATTATCAGGGAACATAAGGGAATACAACCAGCAGCTAATTGCAATTAAATTGTCAATTAAATAAGGTCAATTTGCATCTGTAAAGCAGTTTAAAGATTGGAATTTACTGTCAGAACCACCGTGAGTCTAATTCAGCGAGCACAATGCCAACAAAGTGACTCTGGAGAGACTAAAGTATTCATTCCCTTTAACAAAATGTTGTCTGAAGTAAAGGCAAGCAAACAGGATCCTTTTATGGAGCTCAGCAAAGACTGCTGGGATGTCAGCAAAACAAAAGAATGACGGCCTTCCTTTATTATCGTTGCACTGCAGCCTGTTCAAAACCTTTAATTGTAAATTGACGTCTTCTGTCAGGGGGGGGCGTTACTGTAGCCGTCATAACTTTCTAGTGCATGTCTAATTGACAGACTTCCAATGTGTAGTATAATGGGACTGAATCAGTTTAGGAAAGGCTGCGAGCAAAATGACCAATTAGGAACAATGAGAAATAATTTGTGGCATGCCCACTGAAATTACTCACACTCGGTACTAACAAATCAGTGAGTCATGGTTCACAGAATTGTTCAAAGGACAAAAAACCAGACGAAACTACCGCAACACTCAGAAGTACTTAACTACTTTTTGGACATCCTTTATCAAGTGGAAACATAAAATTCAAACACTTTAAGGTCATAAAATAAAACTAAACATCCTTACATTTGGAAGACAATATGCCTCTAAATCAGTTGAAAACATAGTGAAATTGCACTTACTGTATCGCAGTGCTGTGCGATATTATGATACATATCGTCCATACATACACTATATTGCCAAAAGTATTTGGCCACCTGCCTTGACTCACATATGAACTTGAAGTGCCATCCCTTTACTAACCCATAGGGTTCAATATGATGTCGGTCCATCTTTTGCAGTTATTACAGCTTCTACTCCTCTGGTAAGGCTGTCCACAAGGTTGCGGAGTGTGTTTATAGGAATTTTCCACCATTCTTCCAAAGCACATTGGTGAGGTCACACACTGATGTTGGTGGAGAAGGCCTGGCTCTCAGTCTCCGTTCTAATTCATCCCAAAAGTGTTCTATCTGAGTTCAGGTCAGGACTCTGTGCAGGCCAGTCAAGTTCATCCACACCAGACTCTTTAATCCATGTCTTGCTTTGTGCACTGGTGCACAGTCATGTTGGAAGAGGAAGGGGCCCGCTCCAAACTGTTCCCACAAGGTTGGGAGCATGTTGTCCAAAATGTTTTGGTGCTTGATTTTATACACCTGTGATTAGGCCACCTGATTCTAATCATTTTAATGGGTGGCCAAATACTTTTGGCAATACAGTGTATGTCTGTTACCAAGTCTGACATGATTAGACGTGTTTGATTCTAGAAGTCAGAAGTCAGACATGCGCTGCTATGGAAAAATAAATCAGTCTTGTAAATGATTAAAATGATCAAAATACGGTAAATATTGAACATATTACATATTGTTATGAAGGTGTCTTTTACTACATTATGTCAAGACTTGGTCCTGGGGTTTAGTTTTTCTAGAAGGCAACGGAAAGTTGGCTCGGGCGAGACGGGAATGTGAGAACATATTTAATTTTTTCACAAAAAAAAGTACAAACGAAAAGCGCGCACAGTGGCGGAGAAACAACTTGGCTATGAAAACAAATACTTGCACAAAGGCAGAAACTATGAACACCAAAAGAAAACACTAACTGTGGCATTAATAAACAAAACTTACTTGGCATGGACAAAAGGAGCAGCGTGAACGATGGACATGAAAAAAGTGTCAGAAATGTGCAGAGCATAAATGTGGGATGTCACCAGAAAGACAAACTGAAAACAATGAACTTAAATACTACAGACATGATTAACGAAAACAGGTGCGTGACTCAAAACGTGAAACAGGTGCGTGACGTGACAGGTGAAAACTAATGGGTTGCTATGGTGACAAAAAAGAGTGCACAATGAGTCCAAACGTGGAACAGGTGAAACTAATGGGTAATCATTGAAACAAGACAAGGGAGTGAAAAGCCAGAAACTAAAGAGTCCAATAACTAAACAAAACATGACTAAAACAAAACATGATTACACAGACATGACACATTATATATAGACTTGCCGTGTATACATAAAACGTTGCTGGAGGGTTCTGAAGTTTTTTTAGGCTACAATAGTGACTCCCATGAGCCACATCTTTCAAGCGTTTATCATCTGTAAAATCGTTAAAAAAAAGACGTGTGTTATTGTCTCTCACGATAAATGGGTTATACTTGTATAGCGCTTTTCTACCTTCAAGGTACTCAAAGCGCTTTGACACTATTTCCACATTCACCCATTCACACACTGAGGGCGCTAACCCACGACCCATCAGGAGCAAGGGTGAAATGTCTTGCTCAAGGACACAACGAACGTGAATAGGTTGGTACAAGCTGGGGATCGAACCAGGAACCCTCAGGTTGCTGGCACGGCCACTCTCTCAACGGCGCCACGCCGTCCCCATGATTGTGAACGGTAAGCAAAATTCCCAAAAAAGTGCAATTCCCCTTTAAGTAGCTTCTTACCCATTTCAAGACCGTCTGATGCCATACCGTTCTTATTAGTCTATTAAGAAGAAGAAGCATTTAAGTCCCATTTAAAAACTCATTTGTATACTGTAGCCTTTAAATAGACCCCCCTTTTAGACCAGTTGATCTGCCGTTTCTTTTCTGCTCTGCCCCCCTCTCCTTCGTGGAGGGAGGGGCACAGGTTCGGTGGCCACGGATGAAGCGCTGGCTGTCCAAAGTCGGGACCCGGGGTGGATCACTCATCTGTGAATCAGTTGGGGACGTCTCTGCGCTGATGACCTGTCTCCGCTCAAGATTATCCCTTGCTGGCCCCACTATGGACTGGACTCTCACTATTATGTTAGATCCACTATGGACTGGACTCTCACAATATTATGTTAGATCCACTATGTACTGGACTCTCACACTATTATGTTCGATCCACTATGGACTGGACTCTCACACTACTAACTAGATCCACTATGTACTGGACTCTCACACTATTATGTTAGATCCACTATGGACTGGACTCTCACTATTATGTTAGATCCACTATGGACTGGACTCTCACTATTATGTTTGATTCACTATGGACTAGACTCTCACTATTATGTTAGATCCACTATGGACTGGACTCTCACACTACTAACTAGATCCACTATGGACTGGACTCCCACACAATTATGTTAGATCCACTATGGACTGGACTCTCTCACAATATTATGCTAGATCCACTATGAACTGGACTCTCACTATTATGTTAGATCCACTATGGACTGGACTCTCACTATTATGTTAGATCCACTATGGACTGGACTCTCACTATTATGTTAGATCCACTATGGACTAGACTCTCACAATATTATGTTAGATCCACTATGTACTGGACTCTCACACTATTATGTTAGATCCACTATGGACTGGACTCTCACTATTATGTTAGATCCACTATGGACTGGACTCTCACTATTATGTTTGATTCACTATGGGCTAGACGCTCACTATTATGTTAGATCCACTATGGACTGGACTCTCACTATTATGTTAGATCCACTATTGACTGGACTCTCTCATTATTATGTTAGATCCACTATAGACTGGACTCTCTCACTATTATGTTATATCCACTATGGACTGGACTCTCACAATATTATGTTAGATCCACTATGGACTGGACTCTCACAATATTATGTTCGATCCACTATGGACTGGACTCTCACTATTATGTTAGATCCACTATGGACTGGACTCTCACTATTATGTTAGATCCACTATGGACTGGACTCTCACAATATTATGTTCGATCCACTATGGACTGGACTCTCTCACTATTATGTTCGATCCACTATGGACTGGACTCTCTCACTATTATGTTAGATCCACTATGGACTGGACTCTCACAATATTATGTTAGATCCACTATGGACTGGACTCTCACAATATTATGTTAGATCCACTATGTACTGGACTCTCACACTATTATGTTAGATCCACTATGGACTGGACTCTCACTATTATGTTTGATCCACTATGGACTGGACTCTCACTATTATGTTTGATTCACTATGGACTAGACTCTCACTATTATGTTAGATCCACTATGGACTGGACTCTCACACTACTAACTAGATCCACTATGGACTGGACTCCCACACTATTATGTTAGATCCACTATGGACTGGACTCTCTCACAATATTATGCTAGATCCACTATGAACTGGACTCTCACTATTATGTTAGATCCACTATGGACTGGACTCTCACTATTATGTTAGATACACTATGGACTGGACTCTCACTATTATGTTAGATCCACTATTGACTGGACTCTCTCATTATTATGTTAGATCCACTATAGACTGGACTCTCTCACTATTATGTTATATCCACTATGGACTGGACTCTCACAATATTATGTTAGATCCACTATGGACTGGACTCTCACAATATTATGTTCGATCCACTATGGACTGGACTCTCACTATTATGTTAGATCCACTATGGACTGGACTCTCACTATTATGTTAGATCCACTATGGACTGGACTCTCACAATATTATGTTCGATCCACTATGGACTGGACTCTCTCACTATTATGTTAGATCCACTATGGACTGGACTCTCACAATATTATGTTAGATCCACTATGGACTGGACTCTCACTATTATGTTAGATCCACTATGGACTGGACTCTCACAATATTATGTTAGATCCACTATGGACTGGACTCTCATTATTATGTTAGATCCACTATGGACTGGACTCTCACTATTATGTTAGATCCACTATGGACTGGACTCTCACTATTATGTTAGATCCACTATGGACTGGACTCTGACAATATTATGTTAGATCCTCTATGGACTGGACTCTCACTATTATGTTAGATCCACTATGGACTGGCCTCTCACTATATTATGTTAGATCCACTATGGACTGGACTCTCACTATTATGTTAGATCTACTATGGACTGGACTCTCACTATTATGTTAGATCCACTATGGACTGGACTCTCACTATATTATGTTAGATCCACTATGGACTGGACTCTCACTATTATGTTAGATCCACTATGGACTGGACTCTCACTATATTATGTTAGATCCACTATGGACTGGACTCTCACTATTATGTTAGATCTACTATGGACTGGACTCTCACTATTATGTTAGATCCACTATGGACTGGACCCTCACTATTATGTTAGATCCACTATGGACTGGACTCTCACTATTATGTTTGATTCACTATGGGCTAGACGCTCACTATTATGTTAGATCCACTATGGACTGGACTCTCACTATTATGTTAGATCCACTATGGACTGGACTCTCACTATTATGTTAGATCCACTATTGACTGGACTCTCTCATTATTATGTTAGATCCACTATAGACTGGACTCTCTCACTATTATGTTATATCCACTATGGACTGGACTCTCACAATATTATGTTAGATCCACTATGGACTGGACTCTCACAATATTATGTTCGATCCACTATGGACTGGACTCTCACTATTATGTTAGATCCACTATGGACTGGACTCTCACTATTATGTTAGATCCACTATGGACTGGACTCTCACAATATTATGTTCGATCCACTATGGACTGGACTCTCTCACTATTATGTTCGATCCACTATGGACTGGACTCTCTCACTATTATGTTAGATCCACTATGGACTGGACTCTCACAATATTATGTTAGATCCACTATGGACTGGACTCTCACAATATTATGTTAGATCCACTATGTACTGGACTCTCACACTATTATGTTAGATCCACTATGGACTGGACTCTCACTATTATGTTTGATCCACTATGGACTGGACTCTCACTATTATGTTTGATTCACTATGGACTAGACTCTCACTATTATGTTAGATCCACTATGGACTGGACTCTCACACTACTAACTAGATCCACTATGGACTGGACTCCCACACTATTATGTTAGATCCACTATGGACTGGACTCTCTCACAATATTATGCTAGATCCACTATGAACTGGACTCTCACTATTATGTTAGATCCACTATGGACTGGACTCTCACTATTATGTTAGATACACTATGGACTGGACTCTCACTATTATGTTAGATCCACTATTGACTGGACTCTCTCATTATTATGTTAGATCCACTATAGACTGGACTCTCTCACTATTATGTTATATCCACTATGGACTGGACTCTCACAATATTATGTTAGATCCACTATGGACTGGACTCTCACAATATTATGTTCGATCCACTATGGACTGGACTCTCACTATTATGTTAGATCCACTATGGACTGGACTCTCACTATTATGTTAGATCCACTATGGACTGGACTCTCACAATATTATGTTCGATCCACTATGGACTGGACTCTCTCACTATTATGTTAGATCCACTATGGACTGGACTCTCACAATATTATGTTAGATCCACTATGGACTGGACTCTCACTATTATGTTAGATCCACTATGGACTGGACTCTCACAATATTATGTTAGATCCACTATGGACTGGACTCTCATTATTATGTTAGATCCACTATGGACTGGACTCTCACTATTATGTTAGATCCACTATGGACTGGACTCTCACTATTATGTTAGATCCACTATGGACTGGACTCTGACAATATTATGTTAGATCCTCTATGGACTGGACTCTCACTATTATGTTAGATCCACTATGGACTGGCCTCTCACTATATTATGTTAGATCCACTATGGACTGGACTCTCACTATTATGTTAGATCTACTATGGACTGGACTCTCACTATTATGTTAGATCCACTATGGACTGGACTCTCACTATATTATGTTAGATCCACTATGGACTGGACTCTCACTATTATGTTAGATCCACTATGGACTGGACTCTCACTATATTATGTTAGATCCACTATGGACTGGACTCTCACTATTATGTTAGATCTACTATGGACTGGACTCTCACTATTATGTTAGATCCACTATGGACTGGACCCTCACTATATTATGTTAGATCCACTATGGACTGGACTCTCACAATATTATGTTAGATCCACTATGGACTGGACTCTCACAATATTATGTTAGATCCACTATGGACTGAACTCTCACTATTATGTTAGATCCACTATGGACTGGACTCTGACAATATTATGTTAGATCCACTATGGACTGGACTCTCACTATTATGTTAGATCCACTATGGACTGGACTCTCACTATATTATGTTAGATCCACTATGGACTGGACTCTCACTATTATGTTAGATCTACTATGGACTGGACTCTCACTATTATGTTAGATCTACTATGTACTGGACTCTCACTATTATGTTAGATCCACTATGGACTGGACTCTCACAATATTATGTTAGATCCACTATGGACTGGACTCTCACAATATTATGTTAGATCCACTATGGACTGGACTCTCACATTATTATGTTAGATCCACTATGGACTGTACTCTCACTATTATGTTAGATCCACTATGGACTGTACTCTCACTATTATGTTAGATCCACTATGGACTGGACCCTCACCATTATGTTAGATCCACTATGGACTGGACTCTCACTATTATGTTAGATCCAATATGGACTGGACTCTCTCACTATTATGTTAGATCCACTATGGACTGGACTCTCACAATATTATGTTCGATCCACTATGGACTGGACTATCACTATTATGTTAGATCCACTATGGACTGGACTCTCACTATTATGTTAGATCCACTATGGACTGGACTCTCTCACTATGTATGTTAGATCCACTATGGACTGGACTCTCACAATATTATGTTAGATCCACTATGGACTGGACTCTCACTATTATGTTAGATCCACTATGGACTGGACTCTCACTATTATGTTAGATCCACTATGGACTGGACTCTCACTATTATGTTAGATCCACTATGGACTGGACTCTCACTATTATGTTAGATTCACTATGGACTAGACTCTCACTATTATGTTAGATCCACTATGGACTGGACTCTCACACTATTAACTAGATCCACTATGGACTGGACTCTCACACTATTATGTTAGATCCACTATGGACTGGACTCTCACAATATTATGCTAGATCCACTCGACGTCCATTGCACCGGTCGACCAGGGGGGGGTCCCCACATCTGCGGTCCCCTCCAAGGTTTCTCATTGTCCCATTTGGTTGAGTTTTTCCTTGCCCTGATGTGGGATCTGAGCCAAGGATGTCGTTGTGGCTTGTGCAGCCCTTTGAGACACTTGTGATTTAGGGCTATATAAGTAAACATTGATTGATTGATTGATTGAAGATATTATGATTGATTGTGTCAAATGCTTTTGTTAGATCCATAAACAATGTGTACAATCTCTTGCGTTGGTAATCTCTTCCTTTATTTCGATTAATGCCATTGATGTTGAAATATTGGGTTCGGATCCGTATTGTTTGTCTGTTAGTATTCAATTTTTTTCATGAATTTCCCGCTGATGTCACGTTATCGATGGGAAAATGCCTTTTTAGACAATATGATTTGCCTGAGCGGCTAGGAGACATTGAGAGTAACAAGCGATAGAAAATGGATTAGAAACGACAGATTTTAAAAAAGAATAATTCGAAAAAATTTAAAAAAATATATATATATATATATATTTTTTTTCAACTTGGGACTTCCTGCAGGCTGTAGTTTGGGGACCCCTGTTCTGGATGAATGAGAAAGAATCTCAAACACTTCATTGCTCAGAATTTAAGTTAAGACCTTTTTATGACTGTGATTAAATCCTCCACCGTGTGCGAGTATCATTCCAAAACTGGCAAGCCGACGACCGACACTGCATCAACACCAGAACACAAGCAGATGTGTTTACATGAGTAACTAGGTTGTCGTGTGAATTTGCACAAACACTCCTCTGAGACGGCGGAATCATGTTTTGCGAGACCTTCCTCATTATCTTGTTTGCATTAACAGCTCATCCCTGGTGGCAGCTTAAGCCCGAGATGCTGTCAGACAGCCCGCTGCCGTCTCACCGGCGGATCGAGCAGACAAGTAGTATAATTGGAGCCTGTAGATTTCTTTTGAAGAAGAGTTTTGTTTGGAAATTGGAACAAACCAAAAGTCCCACATTGTGGATTTGAACCAAAATTGTCTGAAGAGTCCAACAAAAATTGGAGATTAAACTATGATCAGCATGTGTGACATCACACAAGGTATCAGCTAAGTTGTGAGCATGTAAAAGGTTGTGGGTTTTGCTTTTTTTCTATTGCTCTTTTTAGTGTAAAATAGCCTAAACTATGAGCAACACATTCAGAATTAATTCTCCTCACTTTCAAAGCCATCCATAACCTCTCTCCATCATATCTCTCTGACCTGATCCATGTCGCCACGCCCTCACGTTCCCTAAGATCCTCTTCATCCATCCATCTCACTGTCCCTTTATTTAAACTGTCCACCATGGGTGCCCGAGCTTTCAGCCGCTCTGCCCCACATCTTTGGAACTCTTTACCACCAGACCTTCGCAACTTCAGGCATGTGATTTGACCACAATGAAAAAGACTGAAAAAATTTCCGGGGGTCTGGGGGACGAAGGCCAGGTCCAGGGCAATTTCAATTTCTTTTACTCGTAAAACGTCCTTTCTCTCGAGAACCGACATCGTTTACATATGGAAAATGGCGGTAATAACCATTATGAATGATGACGTTATTAACGTCATCATTCATAACAGATGTCCTGATTGGTCACAAGGAACATATCGACCAATCAACTACGGGGTAATATAGACTACGTCTCGAATCTTGATTTAGGGTCGGAAAAAAAAACGGAAAAACGGGAGATAATTATTATTTTTTCCCCGAGATTAAAAAAGACGGAATTCCGACTTTAGACGGAAAAATCACATGCCTGCAACTTAGATTCAATATCACTCTTCAAATCAAGACTCAAAACACACCTATTCCTGACCGCTTATTCATTGTAATCATCTTTTCTTTTCTCTTTGTTGTTGTTGTTGTTGTTTTTATCCAATTTGATTTTATTGTTGTGATTGTGTACCGTGTCCTTGAGTGCCCAGAAAGGCGCCTTATAAATAAAATGTATTATTATTATTATTATTGTGTGGTGTTCGGGTCTGTGGGACCCGATTTAATTTTTTATTAAAAGAAAAATGATACAATTAATTAATTTTTCAAACTGAGACTCACTGACTTTGGCTCATTTTCTGTGAAGAACATATATCAGAATACATATTTAATGACCACACACCATACACCCCCCCTACACATTTCTATTACATATAAGATGTCCATGACCCGGGGCTACTAGAAGTGTGGAAATTGATGTTCTATGTACCACACACACACACACACACACACACACACACACACACACACACACACACACACACACACACACACACACACACACACACACACACACACACACACACACAGCAGGCCTAGACAGGAGGAGGACAGAGTGTAGGTACACAGAACATCAGAGGGTCAAATGTGCGAGAAAATGAGAGCAGACAGTGTTGACAAACAATGTTGCAACCTTGTGTGGGAACCGCCGGTGCACAAACACAAAAGACGAATCCCTGTGGGATGCAGAAACTGGCAGAGAAATTTTCCGTGCAATGTTCATATTGTTGTTACTCAGCCAGCGTTTGTGGGTCTGATGGAACTATTGCCTTTTGTGGCTTTTAATGCCACACAATCAAACACTTTTTTGTTAAAATACTGAACAGATTTTTACCCCAATAAACATCTGTTCAGTATTTTAACATAAAAGTGTTTGATTGTGAAGCATTAAAAACGACAAAATGCAACTGGTCCATCAGACCCACAAACGCTGGCTGAGTAACAACAATATGAACATTACACAAGGGTTAATTAGTCTTACCAAGCCGATGCTAAATGCTATAAATAGCAAGTAGCTGAAATAACAAGAGAAGCTTAGCAACGAACGACACCTTTTTGTTAAATGTGTCTGTCAAGCATCTTCAATGGTAAGACCTGTTAGGCTAATTGGAGACTCTAAATTGGCCATAGGTCTGAATGCTTGCTTGTCTTTAGGTACCCTGCCGTTGGCTAGCGACCAGTCCTAAGTGTACTGTACCTGCCTCTCGCCCAAAGTCAGCTTGTATAGGCTCCATCCCACCCGTAACTCTTGAGGATAAGCGTACCTCCGGTTTCTGTCTAAGGCGCTAAATCTCCTAGATAACGTACAAACCCCGTTTCCATATGAAATGGGAACTTGTGTTGGATGTAAATATAAACGGAATACAATGATTTGCAAATCACTTCCAACCCATATTCAGTTGAATATGCTACAAA
The DNA here is from genome assembly GCF_033978685.3 of Nerophis lumbriciformis. Classification (NCBI taxonomy): domain Eukaryota; kingdom Metazoa; phylum Chordata; class Actinopteri; order Syngnathiformes; family Syngnathidae; genus Nerophis; species Nerophis lumbriciformis. The sequence goes on along the minus strand of NC_084560.2, from coordinate 19,717,407 downwards.
GACAACATATTTGATGTTCAAACTGATAAAAAATTTTTTTTTGCAAATAATCATTAACTTTGGAATTTGATGCCAGCAACACGGGACAAAGAAGTTGGGAAAGGTGGCAATAAATACTGATAAAGTTGAGGAATGCTCATCAAACACTTATTTGGAACATCGCACAGCTGTGCAGGCTAATTGGGAACAGGTGGGTGCCATAATTGGGTATATAAACAGCTTCCCAAAAAATGCTCAGTCTTTCACAAGGATGGGGCGAGGTACACCCCTTTGTCCACAACTGCGTGAGCAAATAGTCAAACAGTTTAAGAACAACGTTTCTCAAAGTGCAATTGCAAGAAATTTAGTGATTTCAACATCTACGGTCCATAATATCATCAAAAGGTTCAGAGAATCTGGAGAAATCACTCCACGTAAGCGGCATGGCCGGAAACCAACATTGAATGACCGTGACCTTCGATCTCTCAGACGGCACTGTATCAAAAACCGACATCAATCTCTAAAGGATATCACCACATGGGCTCAGGAACACTTCAGAAAACCACTGTCACTAAATATAGTTTGTCGCTACATCTGTAAGTGCAAATTAAAGCTCTACTATGCAAAGCGAAAGCCATTTATCAACAACATCCAGAAATGCCGCCGGCTTCTCTGGGCCCGAGATCATCTAAGATGGACTCATGCAAAGTGGAAAAGTGTTCTGTGGTCTGACGAGTCCAAATTTCAAATTGTTTTTGGAAATATTCGACATCGTGTCATCCGGACCAAAGGGGAAGCGAACCATCCAGACTGTTATCGACGCAAAGTTCAAAAGCCAGCATTTGTGATGGTATGGGGGTGCATTAGTGCCCAAGGCATGGGTAACTTACACATCTGTGAAGGCACCATTAATGCTGAAAGGTACATACAGGTTTTGGAACAACATATGCTGCCATCTAAGCGCCGTCTTTTTCATGGACGCCCCTGCTTATTTCAGCAAGACAATGCCGAGCCACATTCAGCACGTGTTACAACAGCGTGGCTTCGTAAAAAAAAGAGTGCGGGTACTTTCCTGGCCCGCCTGCAGTCCAGACCTGTCTCCCATCGAAAATGTGTGGCGCATTATGAAGCGTAAAATACGACAGCTGAGACCCCGGACTGTTGAACGACTGAAGCTCTACATAAAACAAGAATGGGAAATAATTCCACTTTCAGAGCTTCAACAATTAGTTTCCTCAGTTCCCAATTGTTTATTGAGTGTTGTTAAAAGAAAATATGATGTAACCCAGTGGTGAACATACCCTTTCCCAACTACTTTGGCACGTGTTGCAGCCATGAAATTCTAAGTTAATTATTATTTGCAAAAAAATAAAATAAAGTTTATGAGTTTGAACATCAAATATCTTGTCTTTGTAGTGCATTCAATTGAATATGGGTTGAAAAGGATTTGAAAATCATTGTATTCCGTTTATATTTACATCCAACACAATTTCTCAACTCATATGGAAACAGGGTTTGTAGAACATAAACATTAAGCAACACAACTGCATCCTTACTTCCTAGTTTATATGTATTCATGTAACCATTATCTATCCAGGGTAAGACAATTAGGAACAGAGTCTCATTTGTTATGCAGACCTGACAAATGGCAGCTCGTATCAATTCTCTTTTACCGCTTTGGATTGCTTTCAACGGTTCACAGATGCTCTTAACGTGCGGGGGTAAATAAATATGTTGGAACATAAATAAATGATTGATATAGACAAACACTTTTCAAGGGTAAAACATACACAGAGAATGTCTGCAACTTGTGGACCACAGAGCAGTTGGTGTTTCTTTCTATAGTATTTTTGCGATAAATAATCTACTACTACTACTGTAATTTGAAAATACGCTTTGAGTATGTGACTCTACTGCCATCTAGTGTCTATTTTAAGTCTGTGTGGTATAAAACAAGTAAATATCAATACATAATTTGTCTTGAAATTTTTGTTGATATCATGTTCTTTTTTTAAGTTAAAGGGGCTGTATGCAACATTTACAGAGAAGCCTAGAGGGTGATAACTTTCCAATGTATTTTACACAGTATAATCCCACCCTCTTACTGCTTCTAGTATGGCGTAACGTACGTATGGACGTAACATGTGCAAACGCATTAGCTTTTGTGTTCTTAGCATACCAAAGGATGACTTCCCAAATTTAAAAAGGGATCATATTTATTTCTACATTTAAAACACTTCTGTGTGGTCTCCAACAGTGTTTTTCAACCAGTGTGCCGTGAGATACAGTCTGGTGTGCCGTGGGAGATTATCTCATTTCACCTATTTGGGTTAAAAATATTTTTTGCAAACCAGTAATTATAGTCTGCAAATGATGTGTTGTTGTTGAGTGTCGGTGCTGTCTAGAGCTCGGCAGTATAACCGTGTAATACTCTTCCATATCAGTAGGTGGCAGCAGGTGGCTAATTGCTTTGTAGATGTCGGAAACAGCGGGAGGCAGCGTGCAGGTAAAAAAGGTGTCTAATGCTTAAACTAACAATAAACAAAAGGTGAGTGCCCCTAAGAAAAGGCAAAGAATGCTTTGCGGAAATCTTTTATTTAGAAATCGTTATCGCTCTGGAATAACCTGCCTCGAATAAATGAAAATAAAAGAGTAATATTTTATCTGAGTCTTTAAATTAGTCTGCTCATTGATGATTTGTTTGGTTTTATATTGTGTAGTTATATTTATATGGTAATTATTATTCTGTGACTGTAAATTGTTTCCTTGTTTTCTTATTGATGCTTTTATTTTTTATTTTTTTTTCTGTATTGTGCAGTTATAATTATATGCTTTTACTTGTAATTGTATTGAATTGTGGACCCCAGGAAGACTAGTGGGTTGTTGAGGCAACCAGCTAATGGGGATCCTTAATAAAAATCAAATCAAATCGATGCTTAGGGAAGGCTATGCAGAACTAAACTAAAACTGAACTAGCTACAAAGTAAACAAAAACAGATTGCTGGACGACAGCAAAGACTTACTGTGGAGCGAAGACAATGTACATCCGAACATGACATGACAATCAACAATGTCCCCACAAAGAAGGATAAAAACAACTGAAATATTCTTGATTGCTAAAACAAAGTAGATGCAGGAAATATCACTCAAAGGAAGACATGAAACTGCTACAGGAAAATACCAAAACAAGAGAAAAAGCCACCAAAATAGGAGCGCAAGACAAGAACTAAAACACTACACACAGGAAAACGGCAAAAACTCCAAATAAGTCAAGTACACCTACTTTGAGACAAGAGCTATAGTAATGCATGCTTGGTTATGGTTTAAAGTCATATCCAACAATTGCGATGACGACTCTTTACTGTCAACTGAGTTTCGTTTTTTAATGATTTCTGCTGGTGGTGTACCTCCAGATTTTTTCAACACAAAAAATGTGCCTTGGTTTAAAAAAGGTTGAAAAACATCCATCCATCCATTTTCTACCGCTTATTCCCTTTGGAGTCGCGGGGGGCGCTGGAGCCTATCTCAGCTACAATCGGGCGGAAGGCGGGGTACACCCTGGACAAGTCGCCACCTCATCGCAGGGCCAACACAGATAGACAGACAACATTCACACTCACATCCACACACTAGGGCCAATTTAGTGTTGCCAATCAACTTATCCCCAAACATGCAAAGGTGGTTCTTTGGTCAAAATTATGCATATACTGCGTTATGTTTTACAGACCATCTTCAAGTCGCTATCAAAACATCTCTTTGACATACATCGTTTTGTGGGCGCTCCTATTTAGGTGCCTACACTTTGACACGGTCTTCTCCCCGTCAGCCGTGTTGTAGTTTTTAGCACTTCCATAGCGAGTCTACTGACAGATATAAGTTAGAAAGATATGCTTTTTTAAATTGAAAATAGCAATGACTATTTGGATCTTAAGGAAGCTTCAAAATCTATGACTATTTTGTATGCACATGCACATGTGCACATGCACATGCACCCTACGCTATTGCGTAGGGTGCATGTGCATGTACGAACCAGTCTGCCCCACAACAAGAGGATAGAGAAAAATAAGGAGCTTATTGACTACAGCGAATTGAATGGCGGGCTCGCGCAAAGCTCTTCTGGTAAATTTCTACCATATATGGAGATATCCGCTGACATCACAAATGGGAAAAACGTCACAAATTGGGAAAATCCCAAACGGCTCGTTTGGCGGAAGGCAAGATTGGTTTATAAATATCTCCGCGATGCCTCCATGGTTTGATTTTTTAATTTTCAAAACTTTTGTAGATCCCAAATGCACAAAAACAGATACCAATAGGTAATACAAGTTGGTTTTGCATAATATAACCCTTTTAATAGATATTCCTACTGACCTCTATCAAGCTCACACAATCATTAATAGCAAGTCCGCAAGGTTAAATAGTTGCCATCTATCGATTGTGACGATCTCCCCCTCTTCAAATATGGTGGTGTATGTGCTAAACCACTCACACACAGTGCTGCTGTATGCTAAAACATGCTTAGGAATGTTACAATTTTTACAAAAAAAACAGTGAAGTTGGCACGTTGTGTAAATCTTAAAAAAAACAAATAGAATACAATGATTTGCAAATACATTTCAACCTATATTCAATTGAATAGACTGCAAAGATAAGACACTTAACGTTCAAACTGGAAAACGTTAATTTTTGCAAATATTAGCTCATTTTGAAATTGATGCTTGCAACATGTTTCAAAAAAGCAACATATGTTGCCATCCAAGCAACGTTATCATGGACGCCCCTGCTTATTTCAGCAAGACAATGCCAAGCCACGTGTTACAATAGCGTGGCTTCATAGTAAAAGAGTGCGGGTACTAGACTGGCCTGCCTGTAGTCCAGACCTGTCTCCCATTGAAAATGTGTGGCGCATTATGAAGCTTAAAATACCACAACGGAGACCCCCGAACTGTTGAACAACTTAAGCCGTACATCAAGCAAGAATGGGAAAAAATTCCACCTGAAAAGCTTCAAAAATGTGTCTCCTCAGTTCCCAAACGTTTACTGAGTGTTGTTAAAAGGAAAGGCCATGTAACACAGTGGTAAAAATGCCCCCGTGACAACTTTTTTACAATGTGTTGCTGCCATTACATTCTAGTTAATAATTACTTGCAAAAAAAAAAATTAAGTTTCTCAGTTCGAACATTAAATATCTTGTCTTTGCAGTCTATTCAATTGAATAAAGTTAAAAGGATTTGCAAATCATTGTATTGTGTTTTTATTTACTGTCAGAATAACTGTATATAAGTTATTACACAACTTGTTTACTTTGAGTTCAGGTTGCCCTGCGGCCTGTGGTTACGATCCACTGGTGCTCACAAATCTGTCTTTGATCTTATCAAGCAAAAGGCAGACAGCTTGTAAACCTCTACTGAGTGCGATGGAATGCGCCGTAGAGGTGTCGGTTTCTCAGATCTTGGACAGCCACAGGAAGGACCTTATCAGGACCCGAAATCTACAAGCAGAGAGGGGGCAAACCTGACACCGCTCCAAGCACCTTTTTGTTTGAACTGTTTGTGACCCAGTGCAGCAGCTGTCTATGACCCCTCCCCTTAGAAGCAGCTGCAGCTATGTAATCAGAAATGCCCAAATAAATGAGGAGGCGTGTGGAGCTTGTTCCTAAGAGCGGCGGGGTGACACTGTACGAGGGTGCAGGTCGACGCGCTCTCCTCATGAGGTAAATTTAATCCTGTCTCTGTTTGATTCCTTGCTTCTTGTCTTGTTTAATAGATAGTTCGGTGTTTGAAACTGACATTTACGAATTACACAACGTGCCAACTTTATTGGTTTTGGGTTTTGTACTTAAGACATTGTGTGAGTGTGTGAGTGCTCGCGCACAGGGTGCGTGTGATGCGTCAGTGCGTTAGATATGTGGCAGAAGTGCTTGTAGTTAGTGCATGCTGCATGCTGCCCCTGCTTGCTACTCTCTGCTTACAGCTATCGCCGCCAGCTAGCCCCTGGGTGGGTGAAAAGAGGAGCCGAGTGCGTAAGCCTCCTCCTGCTGGTACACAGCCTCTCCACCACCAAGACCCCTACAGTGCCTCCTCGCGGCCACACACGGTAACTGGGACCTTGCGGTCTCAGGCTAAACTGTAGGGGATCTCGGAGCAGCAGTGGGCCCCAGAGGCGAGGTGTGCAGGCCCACCGGTGTGTGGACACGCCCTGGCATCCGCCAACCACTGCCCCATCTATGGGTCAAATAGTCGTCATTCCCCCTGCCCCCCCCACCCGCTGCCTTGTGGTACCTTTGGGAGAAGGAAAGGCTATGGGAGTAAACCCAGACAGAAAATCAGGAGTGGAGCCCCTGAGGCGGCTGGGTGTCATTGCTGACCCCCTGCCGGCAGCTCCTGCAGCCAAGCCGATGCCAGATGTATTGCCTTGCTTTCCTCTGGGCCACATCGTCACGGCCGAGAGGGGGATCTTGATGTCTGGGCAACCCAAGATCTCCATACTTTCTGCCCAGGCTTGCGCCACAGAGAGGTCACTCCAGCCTCCCCCCTAAAGGGAGGAAACAACACGGAAGCTGGCAGTCTTAAGTTCCACCCGATTGGCGCCAGCTTCGACGGTGGGAGGAATCATTGAGAATGAACTCCCCCAGGCGCAACCCATCGTCACTACTGACGGACGGATGCCTATGATATGATACTTAAGACATTGCCTGTACAGTTCATTACCGTTCATAACTTTTTTATAAAGGCAATAGTTTGACGTCCTAATTTACAACAAACCAGTGTTTTACTATCATCTCTATACTCCATACTATTCATTTATCATCAAGACTCCTCTTCCTCCTATCCAGGAGATCGCAAAAAGCCGCTTCCTGACCAGGGCTCAGAGAATCTGCAAAGACTCCTCCCACCCCCACCAAAGACTGTTTTCACTGCTGGACTCTAGAAAGAGGTTCCGCAGCCTCCGAAGCAGAACCTCCAGGTTCTGTAACAGCTTCTTCCCTCAAGCCGTAAGACTCTTGAACGCATCATAATTAAATTATCCCCTCAACTCCCCCCAAAATGGATTAACTCGCTGGAATAAAAAAGACAATATAACATACATCCATAAACGTGGACGCATGTGAAAAAGTGCAATATATTTATCTGTACAGTAATATATTTATCTATTTATATATATTTATTAATTGTATATATATTTATAAATTATTTATATATATTTATTTATTTATATATGCACCTTATTGCTTTTTTATCCTGCACTACCATGAGCTTATGTAACGAAATTTCGTTCTTATCTGAGCTGTAAAGTTCAAATTTGAATGACAATAAAAAGGAAGTCTAAGTCTAAGTTTTAGACTAGATTTGTGTTCAACCTTGCAATGGAAAGTGTGTCTTATGAATGACAAGGGAAGAAAAGTAGTATACAATGAATGGACAGCCAAAGTCTTAGGTCTTATAATAATATAGATTGCAAAAAGACAGCAAGCCTAAAACATGCAATAGGTAAATGTTGACATAAGGTATGTTGCTTCACACCCAGCGCTTACCTTTTCTCTGAGGCGAATGCAGATGTCCTGCTGGTGTTGACGGTCTCTCTGGAGCTCCAGCTCCTCCTGGTAGGCATCCCTTGCTTCCTGCAGGGTGGCGAGTGCTTTCGCCAGTAGCTCTTCCTGGTCCTGCTGCCACTGCTGGGTCAGGACCTTTATGTGCGTCTGGGTGAAGCGTTGCCTGGCCCCCAGACGCTCATGTTCCATCTGGAAGAACATGGTGGAGAATGGCGATGCTGTTGTTCCACAAAGGCTTTCAGACCGCTATCTCTTAAAGGCCTACTGAAATGTGATTTTCTTATTCAAACGGGGATAGCAGGTCCATTCTATGTGTCATACTTGATCATTTCGCGATATTGCCATATTTTTGCTGAAAGGATTTAGTAGAGAACATCGACGATAAAGTTCGCAACTTTTGGTCGCTGATAAAAAAGCCTTGCCTGTACCGGACGTAGCAGACGATATGCGCGTGACGTCACAGGTTGTGGAGCTCCTCACATCCGCACATTGTTTACAATCATGGCCACCAGCAGCAAGAGCGATTCGGACCGATTCCCCATTAATTTGAGCGAGGATGAAAGATTCGTGGATGAGGAAAGTGAGAGTGAAGGACTAGAGGGCAGTGAGAGCGATTCAGATAGGGAAGATGCTGTGAGAGGCGGGTGGGACCTGATATTCAGCTGGGAATGACTAAAACAGTAAATAAACACAAGACATATATATACTCTATTAGCCACAACACAACCAGGCTTATATTTAATATGCCACAAATTAATCCCGCATAACAAACACCTCCCCCCTCCCGTCCATATAACCCGCCAATACAACTCAAACACCTGCACAACACACTCAATCCCACAGCCCAAAGTACCGTTCACCTCCCCAAAGTTCATACAGCACATATATTTTATGGCGTCACATTAGTGCCAAAAATCCGAACGCATAAATACTGTTATCGCGCGCTGATTCTCCACTTTGTGCGGTGCCTTTCTGCGCGCGCGCCGTCTCGGTCTGTGCGCTCTCTGTGTACTCCTGGCATCTCTTCTCGCGCTGTCATGTTTCTTTTTGGCACTTTGGGGGCGGTTATGCTTAGACGGCCCCTCCTTTCTGATTGGCTCTGAGCATTTTTCAAATGACCAATGATTCTCCAGCGTAGCAATGTTGTAGCCATCTTACCTCGGACAGCTAGCCTCAATCATTACATTGATGTCAATGGTACATGTACTAATTAAATTACCATAACTTGCTCGATTTTCGACCAATTTACAAACGGTTTGCCTTGTTACAAATCTTATTGCATGTAGATATGACATAGGATGCTGTACCTGTTGAAATTACCTCTTTCGCTATAAAAAAAAAAGACTTAATTGTGCAACATAGTTGTGTAGGGTCAGTGTTAGTCAGTTTTCTGATTATTTTAAACTGTTTCAGAATACATTATTAAAAGGCTATTTTTAATATTTTAAAAACAAAATTCAAAGATTATTTCATTAATTTTATGGCTGAATCAAAAGAAATTCCATAAATTAGAAAACAAATGTTCAAGAAGAAGTGAAAATATAAAATAATGTTATGGTTGGATGTTATTGCTGGTGGACCAGTTCTGGCTGAAAGATGGGATTATGGTGTTTGTTGTCTTATTATTTATTTGGGTCACATTTTGTATTACCCTGTATTGTGTTTATGTGGAATGAAATAACCTTCATCAGCGCGCAACATTTTTTTATCCACTTCTTCCTCCGTAAATCTTGATACATATTGACGATGACCCGCCCTGCTATACTTCTGATTGGCTCTGAGCATTTTTCGCCTGACCAATCAGAAAGGAGGGGCCATCTAAGCATACTCGCCCCCAAAGTGCCAAAACGAAACATGACAGCGCACAGACCGAGACGGCGCACGCGCAGAAAGGCACCGCGCGTGCAGAAAGGCACCGCGTGCGCGCGTGCAGAAAGGCACCGCGTGCGCGCAAAAAGGCACCACGCGCGCGCAGAAAGGCACCGCGTGCGCGCAAAAAGGCACCACGCGCGCGCAGAAAGGTACCGCGCGTGCGCAAAAAGGAACCACGCGCGCGCAGAAAGGCACCACGCGCGCGCAAAAGGGTGTCGCGCGCGCACGAAGTGGAGAATCAGCGCGCGATAACAGTTTTTATGCGCTCGGATTTTTGGCACTAATGTGACGCCATATTTCCCCAAAGTCCCCAAAGTTACGTACGTGACATGCACATAGTGGCACGCACGTACGGGCAAGCAATCAAATGTTTGGAAGCCGCAGCTGCATGCGTACTCACGGTACCGCGTCTGCGCATTCAACTCAAAGTCCTCCTGGTAAGAGTCTCTGTTGTCCCAGTTCTCCACAGGCCAATGGTAAAGCTTGACTGTCATCTTCCGGGAATGTAAACAATGAAACACCGGCTGTGTTATCCGGCACAACAGTCAAGGGGTGCATTCTACGGCGGGGGTGCGTTATCCGGCACAACGCCTGCCGCAATACACCGCTTCCCACCTACAGCTTTCTTCTTTGCTGTCTCCATTGTTCATTGAATAAATTGCAAAATATTCACCAACACAGATGTCCAGAATACTGTGGAATTTTGCGATGAAAACAGACGACTTAATAGCTGGCCACCATGCTGTCCCAAAATGTCCTCTACAATCCGTGACGTCACGCGCAGGCGTCATCATACCGAGACGTTTTCAGCAGGATATTTCGCGCGGAATTTAAAATTGCACTTTAGTAAGCTAACCCGGCCGTATTGGCATGTGTTGTAATGTTAAGATTTCATCATTGATATATAAACTATCAGACTGCGTGGTCGGTAGTAGTGGGTTTCAGTAGGCCTTTAAACAATAAAAGGTACATACATTTTGAACGTAAGTTACGTGCTTGTGTTAATATACTGTACCTCACCATGGGCCTGGTGCTTAAGGATGCAAACCCTTTTACAGCAACTCTACAAGATATACAGTCCACAATAAAGGCAGTGGGACCAAAGGGAAACGCTTTTCTCCGATTGAGTTTTGCCGGTGTATAAGGTAGTCATCGCTCTCCCCTCCTGGCTGTGAAATGTCCTGAAGGAAAGCAGCTCTTTTCTGTGTGAGGGCTGCCACAAGCTATTCATCATTGTGTCATGGCTCGCTTTGGCTGCATCACTTGGCTGCTCCAATGGAACACAGGGAATGATATTCATCTCTGGGCTAATAGCGGCTAACTGATGGTGGGAAGGTATTATACGGCTCACTGGTTTTACTGAAAATAAGTGAACCGACAGGCCTGCCAATGGAGCACCGGAGGCGGTGAAGCAAATCGTGTTTATTAATGTATAAAAGTGTCAAATTTGCAGAGGATCCACCTTTTGTCCTTAATTTTTATGCCACTCTCTCACTCACAGTCACTATGATATTGGGGTTTGACACGGACCAAGCATGCATGCATGCATTCTGGCCAAAAATGTTCAATTAAGACTAGCAGTGAGTTCAAACCCCAGCCGAGTCATACCAAAGTCTATAAAAATGGGACCCATTACCTCTCTGCTTGGGAGGTAATGGGTCAAGGGTTTGAATTGGGGGTTAAATCATCAAAAATGATTCCCGGGCCCACTGCTCCCCTCACCTCCCAGGGGGTGATCAAGGGTGATGGGTCAAATGCAGAGAATAATTTTGCCACACCTAGTGTGTGTGTGACAATCATTGGTACTTTAACTTTAACTTAACATATGTGTTTATCTACTTGTTATGCTCCATTCCAGACAACATGAAAGTTGGACATTTTTGACCAACCATCCATTCATCCAACAATCCATCCATTTTCTACCCTCTCGGGGTGGTGGGGGACGCTGGAGACTATCTCAGCTGCACTCGGGCGGAAGTCGGGGTACACCCTGGACAAGTCGCCACCTCATCGCAGGGCCAACACAGATAGACTGACAACATTCACACACTAGGGTCAATTTAGTTTTGTCAATCAACCTATCCAGACAACAGCTTCCTTAAGATCCAAAAGTCCCCAAAAACTTTTAAGTCCTGTCTTCATGGACTAATCTGTCAAACTACGACAAATTATTGGATGTACTAGATAATGCCATTTAACTGCTTCTGCACATCACTGTTTTGTTTTGTATGAAATGTCTTATTCAAGGCTACTAAAACAAGGTTACCGGTAGGTCCTTTTAAGGCCAATTATCTAATCACAAACAAAGCTTTTCCCAGCCGTCAGGCATGTTTTTTCTCATCAATTGACTAGAAAGTTTAGGTTTTCGGATAGTCGAACCTCGGATTCAGGATGAACAGTGTGGTTTTCGTCCTGGTCGTGTAACTGTGGACCAGCTCTATACTCTCGGCAGGGTCCTTGAGGGTGCATGGGAGTTTGCCCAACCAGTCTATATGTGCTTTGTGGACTTGGAGAAGGCATTCGACCGTGTCCCTCGGGAAGTCCTGTGGGGAGTGCTCAGAGAGTATGGGGTATCGGACTGTCTGATTGTGGCAGTCCGCTCCCTGTATGATCAGTGCCAGAGCTTGGTCCGCATTGCCAGCAGTAAGTCGGACACGTTTCCAGTGAGGGTTGGACTACGCCAAGGCTGCCCTTTGTCACCGATTCTGTTCATAACGCAGGCGCAGTCAAGGCGTTGAGGGGATCTGGTTTGGTGGCTGCAGGATTAGGTCTCTGCTTTTTGCAGATGATGTGGTCCTGATGGCTTCATCTGGCCAGGATCTTCAGCTCTCACTGGATCGGTTCGCAGCTGAGTGTGAAGCGACTGGGATGAGAATCAGCACCTCCAAGTCCGAGTCCATGGTTCTCGCCTGGAAAAGGGTGGAGTGCCATCTCCGGGTTGGGGAGGTGATCTTGCCCCAAGTGGAGGAGTTCAAGTACCTCGGAATCTTGTTCACGAGTGAGGGAAGAGTGGATCGTGAGATCGACAGGCGTATCGGTGCGGCGTCTTCAATAATGCGGACGCTGTATCAATCTGTTGTGGTGAAGAAGGAGCTGAGCCGGAAGGCAAAGCTCTCAATTTACCGGTCGATCTACGTTCCCATCCTCACCTATGGTCATGAGCTTTGGGTTATGACCGAAAGGACAAGATCACGGGTACAAGCGGCCGAAATGAGTTTCCTCCGCCGGGTGGCGGGGCTCTCCCTTAGAGATAGGGTGAGAAGCTCTGCCATCCGGGAGGAGCTCAAAGTAAAGCCGCTGCTCCTCCACATCGAGAGGAGCCAGATGAGGTGGTTCGGGCATCTGGTCAGGATGCCACCCGAACGCCTCCCTAGGGAGGTGTTTAGGGCACGTCCGACCGGTAGGAGGCCGCGGGGAAGACCCAGGACACGTTGTGAAGACTATGTCTCACGGCTGGCCTGGGAACGCCTCGGGGTCCCACAGGAAGAGCTGGACGAGGTGGCTGGGGAGAGGGAAGTCTGGGCTTCCCTGCTTAGGCTGCTGCCCCCGCGACCCAACCTCGGATAAGCGGAAGAAAATGGATGGATGGATGGAGTTTAGGTTTTTTGACACTGAACTTTTCCGTACTGACTTAAAGGGGACCTGCGATAATTTTAATCTACATTTAACATTTCCTTATGGTCTAGATCAGTGGTTCTTAACCTGGGTTCGATCGAACCCTAGGGGTTCAATGAGTCGGCCTCAGGGGTTTGGCGGAGCCTCGGCCGCGGAGGTCAAGACACACCAGACTCACCGTGTAAATAAAAACTTCTCCCGATCGGCGTATTATGAATACTGCAACAGCAGAAGTCACACTGATTTGCAGGTGTGTAATTTGTTATGAGTTAATCCACTTGTGTTGGTTTTATTCTTTGAACAAGGTGATGTTCATGCACGGTTCATTTTGTGCACCAGTAAAAAAAACATAACTTTGTATTTAATTAGAAACATTTTAGGGTGTACCCCGCCTTCCGCCCGATTGTAGCTGAGACAGGCTCCAGCGCCCCCCGCGACCCCAAAGGGAATAAGCGGTAGAAAATGGATGGATGGATGGATATTTATGAAGTGTTCGGTGAATGCGCATATGAAACTGGTGGGGTTCGGTACCTCAAACAAGGTTAAGAACCACTGGTCTAGATCACAATCAGACTGTGGTACGTCTACCATTAGTGGTACATGCACGTTAAATAAAACCTCTGTCTTGTTTTTATTGAATATTAAGGCCTACTAAGCTACTGTATTTTAATGTTGGTCATTACGGTGGTACTTGGAGAGCCAAGTGTTTTCTAAAGGTGGTACTTGGTGGAAAAAAGTTTGAGAACCACTGGTCTAGATAATATGTATTGGATATACTTTGTTGTTAATGTTGCTCCATAGTATCTTTTATAACCCGTTTTTTGAATCTGTCTGTAAGATGTTCGATACTGGGGGTGTTCCCAGATTGCAAATTACACCACGCCCCAACCTCTCCAAAAGTACAATAATGTATCTTTTGAAAATGTTCACTCTTTAAATATGTCTTGAGTTTGTCACCGCAATTATTTTCCCTAGGCATGGTCAAAAATAAACTTCATAAAAATTACAGTCGGAAGGGGATTCATATGAGGAATTGCCAGACGGCAGTAAAGTGTTGAATATAGGTATCTTAAAATGTGTTTTGTGGCTATTACAACTTTGACCACAGCTTTAGTTGCTATGTAGAGTGGCACTTTCCATCAGCTTCAGCTGACCGCATTACGAGATCCACCCAGGAATGGGGCCATATGAATCCCTTCCCTACAGTATATAGATTCACCCGGTCACAACATTAGGCATACCTGCGTACTCGGCGATCGATTCAGACTCTGCATAAAAATAGCTGCTTTTATCCACATTAATGTCACTGCATGTTGCACGTTGTTATAATCCATCCATCCATCCATTTTCTACCGCTTATACCCTTCGGGGTCGCGGAGGGCTCTGGAGCCTATCTCAGCTACAATCGGGCGGAAGGCGGGGTACACCCTGGACAAGTCGCCACCTCATCGCAGGGCCAACACAGATAGACAGACAACAATCACACTCACATTCACACACTAGGGCTAATTTAGTGTTGCCAATCAACCTATCCCCAGGTGCATGTCTTTGGAGGTGGGAGGAAGCCGGAGTACCCGGAGGGAACCCACGAAGTCACGGGGAGAACATGCAAACTCCACACAGAAAGATCCCGAGCCCGGGATTGAACCCAAGACTACTCGGGACCTTCGTATTGTGAGGCAGATGCACTAACCCCTCTGCCACCGTGCTGCCCCGTTGTTATAATAAGATGCCAAAATTAGATGAAATTAATACGTTGTTGCCCATTTTTGTTTCCTCTCAATTATAAGCAAAAGTGGAGGAGCTCCTTAATGTCTCATGTTTACTTAAAGTCCAAATAATCTACCTTGCTACCATGAATTGATTGACGTGGACCCCGACTTAAACAAGTTGATAAATCGGGTGTTACCATTTAGTGGTCAATTGTACGGAATATGTACTGTACTGTGTAAACTGTACTGTTTCATATAATGTATTCTCTTCCTTTGCAATCTACTAATACAAGTTTCAATCAATCAATCAATGCTGTGATGTTACGAGGCAGCCAAACTGCAAAACCCCGCAAACAGAGGCATCCAAAACGGCAAGCTCATACCAAAATGCGTGAACCTTATGATTTGACTCTGTCATTTTTGAAACTTTAACATTGTTTTTGTTGTGTACAACATTGTAACAACAACATTTATACAGCAAGAACAACTACATGTATCTTCGGTCCCCTTTAAAGGCCTACTGAAATGATTTTTTTAAATTTAAACGGGGATAGCAGATCCATTCTATGTGTAATACTTTGTGCCATATTTTTGCTTACAGGATTTAGTATAGAACAACGACGATAAAGTTCGCAACTTTTGGTCGCTGATAAAAAAAGCCTTGCCTGTACCGGAAGTAGCGTGACGTCACAAGTTGAAAGTCTCCTCACATTTCCCCATTGTTTACACCAGCAGCGAGAGCGATTGGGACTGAGAAAGCGACAATTACCCCATTAATTTGAGCCAGGATGAAAGATTCGTGGATGAGGAACGTGAGAGTGAAGGATTAGAGTGCAGTGCAGGACGCATCTTTTTTTCGCTCTGACCGTAACTTAGGTACAAGGGCTCATTGGATTCCACTCTCTCCTTTTTCTATTGTGGATCACGGATTTGTATTTTAAACCACCTCGGATACTATATCCTCTTGAAAATGAGAGTCGAGAATGCGAAATGGACATTCACAGTGACTTTTATCTCCACGACAATACATCGGTGAAGCACTTTAGCTACGGAGCTAACGCGATAGCATCGGGCTTAACTGCAGATAGAAACAAAAGAAATAAACCCCTGACTGCAAGGATAGACAGAAAATCAACAATACTATTAAACCATGGACCTGTAACTACACGGTTAATGCTTTCCAGCCTGGCGAAGCTTAACAATGCTGTTGCTAACGACGCCATTGAATCTAACTTAGCTACGGACCTCGACAGAGCTATGATAAAAACATTAGCTCTCCACCTACGCCAACCCTCATCTGCTCATCAACACCGAAGCTCACCTGCGTTCCAGCGATCGACGGAGCAACGAAGGACTTCACGCGATCATCGATGCGGTCGGCGGCTAGCGTCGGATAGCGCGTCTGCTATCCAAGTCAAAGTCCTCCTGGTTGTGTTGCTGTAGCCAGACGCTAATACACCGATCGCATCTACAGCTTTCTTCTTTGCAGTCTCCATTGTTCATTAAACAAATTGCAAAAGATTCACCAACACAGATGTCCAGAATACTGTGGAATTTTGCGATGAAAACTGAGCTTTTTGTATTGGACACAATGGCGTCCCAATACTTCCGTTTCAACCATCGACGTCACGCGCATACGTCATCATACCTCTACGTTTTCAACCGGAAGTTTCGCAGGAAATTTAAAATTGCACTTTGTAAGTTAACCCGGCCGTATTGGCATGTGTTGCAATGTTAAGATTTCATCATTGATATATAAACTATCAGACTGCGTGGTCGGTAGTAGTGGGTTTCAGTAGGCCTTTAAGAGTTTAATTAAACAACAGAACGTTACTGATCATTAATCTTGCTGGTCTTACCTATGAATAGACAAATAAATAAACTTAAGAAGGCATTAAATGATTGTTATAGAGTGTCTCAAGAATGAGCTATGTACGGCTTAATGGGCATAATCTCCTTTCTGACACCGATGTCTCAGGAGTCCTGTTTTTTAATGTGTGCGGTTCAAAGATGCAATAATCGCTATGATGTAACACAGCTATCTGCCATGAGTAGAAACTGAATCACTCTCACATGTCCCAAAACCAACTGCGCCCATCTGTAAAGGTAATCATAGCTAAATAGCAGTACCACTTTTCCTGAGGGGAGAGGTATTTATTTCTTCAAGGAGGATGATGAACCTGCTGACTAACAGGGGCACACCATCTTTCAACAACGTATGAATGTGTCCACCACAACATTGTTGCTCATTTATAAAGTAATACCTCACTCAAACTGCACCAACATTCATTCTGTGTCTCTATGAATAGTGCACCATACGACCAGGGCTGATAAAACGGCTCCCCTGATACACACTCAGACAAGACGGTTAGTCTCACTCCCGACATGGAACATTATGAGAGAATTACTCTGAAACCCTGCCAGTGCTCTGTCATGAGGGCACAACTAAGAGCGTTTGAAGATAATGGATCATGGCGAGTCCAATCGGGCAAAAGAAGAGCTCCAGTCACCTTTGACATAATTTAGATGTGAGGATGAGCTAAAAAGTCATGCTTTCAGTCTGTCAAATTTTCCGCTTGTCTTTCTCGGGCGACGGGGGTGCTGGAGCCTATCCCAGCTGCATTCGGGCGGAAGGCTGGGTACTAGTGTTGTCCCGATACCAATATTTTGGTACCGGTATCAAAATTATTTCAATACTTTTCGGTATTTTCTAAATAAAGGGGACCACAAAAAATTGCAGTATTGGCTTTATTTTAACAAAAAATCTTAGGGTACATTAAACATATGTTTATTATTGCAAGTATGTCCTTAAATAAAATAGTAAACATACAAGACAATTTGTCTTTTAGTAGTAAGTAAGCAAACAAAGGCTCCTAATTTAGCTGCTGACATATGCAATAACATATATTGTCATTTTCCATTCTATTATTTTGTCAACATTAAAATGAATTATTAATGTACTTGTTCATTTACTGTTAATATCAGCTTACTTTCTCTTTTAAACATGTTCTATCTACACTTTTGTAAAAATTTAATAATCACTTATTCTTCTGTTGTTTGATACTTTACATTAGTTTTGGATGATACCACAAGTTTGGGCATCAATCCGATACCAAGTCGTTACAGGATCATAAATTGGTCATATTCAAAGTCGTCATGTATCCAGGGACGTATTTCCTGAGTTCATAAACATAATATACATTTTAAAAAAACGAAAAAAAATGTTGTGATGCCAAAAAATATCGACGTAATCATAGTAGTATCGACTAAATACGCTACTGCAGGGGTCACCAATCTTTTTGAAACCAAGAGTTACTTCTTGGGGACTGATTAATGCGAAGGGCTACCAGTTTTCATCCATCCATTTTCTACCGCTTATTCCCTTTGGGGTCGCGGGGGGCGCTGGAGCCTATCTCAGCTACAATCGGGTGGAAGGCGGCGTACACCCTGGACAAGTCGCCACCTCATCGCAGGGGCTACCAGTTTGATACACACTTAAATAAATTGCCAGAAATAGCCAATTTGCTCAGTTTACCTTTAACTCTATGTTATTATTAATAATCAATGATATTTATCTTTGTGGAAACACTGATCATCTTAATGATTTCTCACAATAAATATATATAGAAACAGATAAATATCAATATGCAACACTTTATTTTTATATTTTCTCGAAGTGCACATTTTTCAAATTGAACATTTTCAAATGATCACTTCTAAGACAGTCTTGTGAAATCACAACATCCCATTTTAACTAGCTAGCCACTAACATTTTTTAACAAATCATGATTTACTTTGCACCATGTTTGTACAAATAATAACTCATGTAAAATACAAAAGTCAACTCTCAAATTTTTAAATAAATCATGTCACACTTTGACCTGGACACCAAATCTGTTATCTGTTTCTTTGTCAGTTAGTGAAGACCAAGTCTTTAAAATATTTTCTTGGATTTTCAAATTCTATTTGAGTTTTGTCTCTCTTAGAATTAAAAATGTCGGGCAAAGCGAGACCAGCTTGCTAGTAAATAAATACAATTTAAAAAATAGAGGCAGCTCACTGGTAAGTGCTGCTATTTGAGCTATTTTTAGAACAGGCCAGCGGGCTACTCATCTGGTCCTTACGGGCTACCTGGTGCCCGCGGGCTCTGCGTTGGTGACCCCTGCGCTACTGTACTTGGTGTCATTACAGTGGAGGTTAGGTGTAGATCCACCGGTACTTTTCAGAGGCGGTATCATACCGAATATGATTCATTAGTATCGCGGTACTATACTAATACCGATATACCGTACAACCCTACTAGGGACCAGTCGCCAGCTCAATCATTAGCATATTCATTCAATTGAGATACTTTGATTGACAGCACAGTTTTAATTACCTCAAGATGTGTTAACCTATCATTTTTCATTTCATTTTAACAGAGCATTCTATTTGAAAATATTCCCCTTGTTCTGGGCTCATTTTTGTCAAGTACCGTCGCAGTTTTTTTCATAGTTTATGAAAGTTGCATAATGTTTTTTTCCTTCTTTATTATGCATTTTCGGCAGGTGCGACTTATACTCCGGTGCGACTTATACTCCGAAAAATACGGTATTTCAAATTGCTCTGAGTTCACTGCAGCTATAGGATCCTCATTTAAGGGTCAAGTAAAATAATGTTTACATTTGCGAGCCATAGATTGACTATTCAATATGCAAGCCATTTACACAATGATTTATAGCTAAAAACAGCTAATACAGACAAATTTGGGTTTACTTTCAACAGGGTAAATGTAATTTCATTCCCCGGCAGCTTTCCTCAGGCTTAACGATCACAGCTTTAAATGTAGCACCCAGCTCAGTGTGACGTGAGGAGGTCTCTGGGTGTGGGTGAGGGAGGAGAGAAGGTGCTGACCGTTGTCATGGCGATGCTAAAGCAGTGATGTAAGCAACGTGTGCACTACCCTGTGACATCCTGCAGCATGCAGGGATCAATGTACATTTTAAAACACACTCACTGACCACAACATTAAGTGCGCCTGCTTAATGTAATGAGATGTCATTTATACCCGGTCTTTAAAAATGATTCTTTTGTAAAGATAATACTGTCAGAGGGTTTAATGTGATTATGTTTATTATTGTGATTTTTTGCAGAAACTGTGTTTCTAATATTTTGCCATGTAGCTAAAAAATCAAAACAGCTTTTTTTTCCCATTAGAATGTGAGTGTGAATGTTGTCTGTCTATTTGTGTTGGCCCTGTGATGAGGTGGCGACTTGTTCAGGGTGTACCCCGCCTTCCGCCCGAATGCAGCTGAGATAGGCTCCAGCAACCCCCCGCGACCCCAAAAGGGACAAGCGGTAAAAAATGGATGGATGGATGGATGGATGGATAGATTATGCAAGTGTACCAAATATTGAGGCTGTGTAGTACGCATGAAATAATAATATACCAACCTCCCTTCAGAGAACATAATACCGCCCAGTCTCCCCTACTCTCCAAAAACTGTTAACTCTCTCAGAAAATCATTTTGGTTTCTATTTTTGTCCCCTGAAGACTTCTTGGGAGACTCACCTTACACCTTGAAACTAGAGATGTCCGATAATATCGGCCTGCCGATATTATCGGCCGATAAATGCATTAAAATGTAATATCGGAAATTATCGGTATTGTTTTTTTTATTATCGGTATGGTTTTTTTTTTTGGTTTATTTTAATTATTAAATCAACATAAAAAACACAAGATACACACTTCTTTCTGTTATTATTATTCCGGTTCCTACATTATATATCAATATATATCAATACAGTCTGTAAGGGATACAGTCCGTAAGCACACATGATTGTGCGTGCTGCTGGTCCACTAATAGTACTAACCTTTAACAGTTAATTTTACTCATTTTTACGAACGAATGCGTTCGTTACGTCTCGTCTCGACTACTGTAACGTATTATTTTCGGGTCTCCCTATGTCTAGCATTAAAAGATTACAATTGGTACAAAATGCGGCTGCTAGACTTTTGACCAGAACAAGAAAGTTTGATCATATTAGGCCTATAAAGTTAAAAAAGTTAAAGTACCAATGATTGTCACACACACACACTAGGTGTGGCGAAATTATTCTCTGCATTTGACCCATCACCCTTGATCACCCCCTGGGAGGTGAGGGGAGCAGTGAGCAGCAGCAGTGGCCGTGCCCGGGAATCATTTTTGGTGATTTAACCCCCAATTCCAACCCTTGATGCTGAGTGCAAAGCAGGGAGGTAGTGGGTCCCATTTTTATAGTCTTTGGTATGACTCGGCCGGGGTTTGAACTCACAACCTACCGATCTCAGGGCGTACACTCTAACCACTAGGCCACTGAGTAGGTATTACTATACTATACTGGCTCACCTGCACTGGCTTCCTGTGCACTTAAGATGTGACTTACACGGTCTAGCTCCGTCCTATCTTGTCGATTGCATTGTACCATATGTCCCGGCAAGAAATCTGCGTTCAAAGAACTCCGGCTTATTAGTGATTCCCAGAGCCCAAAAAAAGTCTGCGGGCTATAGAGCGTTTTCTATTCGGGCTCCAGTACTATGGAATGCCCTCCCGGTAACAATTAGAGATGCTACCTCAGTAGAGCATTTAAGTCCCATCTTAAAACTCATTTGTATACTCTAGCCTTTAAATAGACCCCCCTTTTAGACCAGTTGATCTGCCGTTTCTTTTCTTTTCTGCTCTGCTCCCCTCTTCCTTGTGGAGGGTGGGGGGGCACAGGTCCGGTGGCCATGGATGAAGTGCTGGCTGTCCAGAGTCGGGACCCGGGGTGGACCGCTCGCCTGTGCATCGGTTGGGAACATCTCTGCGCTGCTGACCCGTCTCCGCTCGGGATGGTTTCCTGCTGGCCCCACTATGAACTGAACTCTTACTATTATGTTGGATCCACTATGGACTGGACTCTCACAATATTATGTCAGACCCACTCGACATCCATTGCATTCGGTCTCCCCTAGAGGGGGGGGGTTACCCACATATGCGGTCCTCTCCAAGGTTTCTCATAGTCATTCACATCGACGTCCCACTGGGGTGAGTTTTTCCTTGCCCTTATGTGGGCTTTGTACCGAGGATGTCGTTGTGGCTTGTGCAGCCCTTTGAGACACTTGTGATTTAGGGCTATATGAATAAACATTGATTGATTGATTGATTGATTTTCATTAATTACTAGTTTCTATGTAACTGTTTTTATATTGTTTTACTTTCTTTTTTATTCAAGAAAATGTTTTTAATTTATTTATCTTATTTTTTTAATTATTTTTTTAAAGTACCTTATCTTCACCATACCTGGTTGTCCAAATTAGGCATAATAATGTGTTAATTCCACGACTGTATATATCGGTTGATATCGGTATCGGTTGATATCGGTATCGGTAATTAAAGAGTTGGACAATATCGGAATATCGGATATCGGCAAAAAGCCATTATCGGACATCCCTACTTGAAACCGCTGTTCTACTAATCCTTGCTTCTCTCTACAATGAAATGAATTATGTTATATAATTAAGTACTGACCAGGTCATGTTTTGTTTTCTCCGGGAAGAGTTTTTGAAGCATATGAATGCAGAGTGCCCGGTTGTTGGGGATTTCTTGAGTGTACTGAGATAAGGTGAAATGGAAGCGAAGGTGGTCATCCGGACACCAACCACAAAATCTGGAAAAGGTACAAGCCGTAATAAAAATAGTCACTGGAACACACATCACATCAATATGCACTTAGATTTTCGTTAAAACATGTCCATCATACCTGTCCGTTTTTTTCAGGTGTTCCTGAAGACTATTTAGCCGACTGTGGTATATTTCTGACAATGAATGGAAGGCCTGGATCAAAGACTCCTTTAGCTCAGGATAAGGACAGTCTGATTCCAAAACTTCAGTCGGGATGTTGTCTTTATTGACCAAATTATCGAAATTTGGCATAAATTTCTGCAGAGGACAGTGATGATGTTAGACACTTGTTGCAAGTCATGAGAACATGGGTGGTGACAATTGAGAAAAGTACCTCCAAACCAAGGCCTGTGATTTCCTCTTCTAAGTCACAGTACTCCTCTTGAAGTTTCGCAGTTATAATATCTTGCTGGTCTTTCACAAAATTGACCTGTTATAAAACCAATAAGTTCATTTTTAGGCAATGTTTTTTTTTAGAAAGCAAGGTGGAAATGTAAAAGATACAAAAAAATGCACGATGAGGAGATTTCGCACACCAGTGTCAAATGTAAAACAAAGAGCATACTCAAAAACTTGACATTGAATATCAAATAAAACAAAACGGCAAATATCAATATTATTGTCTCAACTATGAGCCAAATACTGCACGATCCCACTTCTGACACCGTCTAAAATACAACTCTTAGGAGTGGTAAACCCCATCTGCATTTACAAACCCTGTTTCCATATGAGTTGGGAAATTGTGTTAGATGTAAATATAAACGGAATACAATGATTTGCAAATCCTTTACAACCCATATTCAATTGAATGCACTACAAAGACAAGATATTTGATGTTCAAACTCATAAACGTTAATTTTTTTTTGCAAATAATAATTAACTTAGAATTTCATGGCTGCAACACGTGCCAAAGTAGTTGGGAAAGGGCATGTTCACCACTGTGTTACATGGCCTTTCCTTTTAACAACACTCAGTAAACGTTTGGGAACTGAGGAGACACATTTTTTAAGCTTCTCAGGTGGAATTCTTTCCCATTCTTGCTTGATGTACAGCTTAAGTTGTTCAACAGTCCGGGGGTCTCCGTTGTGGTATTTTAGGCTTCATAATGCGCCACACATTTTCAATGGGAGACAGGTCTGGACTACAGGCAGGCCAGTCTAGTACACGCACTCTTTTACTATGAAGCCACGTTGATGTAAAACGTGGCTTGGCATTGTCTTGCTGAAATAAGCAGGGGCGTCCATAGTAACGTTGCTTGGATGGCAACATATGTTGCTCCAAAACCTGTATGTACCTTTCAGCATTAATGGCGCCTTCATAGATGTGTAAGTTACCCATGTCTTGGGCACTAATACACCCCCATACCATCACAGATGCTGGCTTTTCAACTTTGCGCCTATAACAATCCGGATGGTTCTTTTCCTCTTTGGTCCGGAGGACACAACGTCCACAGTTTCCAAAAACTATTTGAAATGTGGACTCGTCAGACCACAGAACACTTTTCCACTTTGTATCAGTCCATCTTAGATGAGCTCAGGCCCAGCGAAGCCGACGGCGTTTCTGGGTGTTGTTGATAAACGGTTTTCGCCTTGCATAGGAGAGTTTTAACTTGCACTTACAGATGTAGCGACCAACTGTAGTTACTGACAGTGGGTTTCTGAAGTGTTCCTGAGCCCATGTGGTGATATCCTTTACACACTGATGTCGCTTGTTGATGCAGTACAGCCTGAGGTATGGAAGGTCATGGGCTCAGCTGCTTACGTGCAGTGATTTCTCCAGATTCTCTGAACCCTTTGATGATATTACGGACCGTAGATGGTGAAATCCCTAAATTCCTTGCAATAGCTGGTTGAGAAAGTTTTTTCTTAAACTGTTCAACAATTTGCTCACGCATTTGTTGACAAAGTGGTGACCCTCGCCCCATCCTTGTTTGTGAATGACTGAGCATTTCATGGAATCTACTTTTATACCCAATCATGGAACCCACGTGTTCCCAATTAGCCTGCACACCTGTGGGATGTTCCAAATAAGTGTTTGATGAGCATTCCTCAACTTTATCAGTATTTATTGCCACCTTTCCCAGCTTCTTTGTCACGTGTTGCTGGCATCAAATTCTAAAGTTAATGATTTTTTGCAAAAAAAAAAAAAAAGTTTATCAGTTTGAACATCAAATATGTCGTCTTTGTAGCATATTCAACTGAATATGGGTTGAAAATGATTTGCAAATCATTGTATTCCGTTTATATTTACATCTAACACAATTTCCCAACTCATATGGAAACGGGGTTTGTAAAACCCAACTAATCAACATGCACAATTTGAACGCTAGTCTATTGACTGGAAAATGCTGTACAATGTCCGGATCACTGATATAGGGTTGGGCATCAAGCATTGATAGTACCTGGGTCTTGCATTCCAATTCTTCCGGAATTACCCACATTTTTTAACATTGATTCCGATTGTCGATCCTCTGTGAAAGCTATTTCACAGAGGATAGCAGCTCATACACCGTGTGGAGCCGCTCATCTAGTCAATAATCCTCCAGTGTGAAAAATAAAATGCAGGTCTTCAAAACGAAAGTGAAACTTTTGTGAAAGCATACCCCTGTGACAACAAAAACTTCAAGTTTAAGTGTGAAATATTGAGATTTATACACTGCCTGAAAATAGCCTTGTGAGAAATTCATAGTACATTTTTGACCCTGCCTCTTAAAAGAATTGGAATCGAGAATCGTTGTGTACCGGAAACAAAATAAGGAACTAGAATCGGAACTGCAATCGTCCAAATTTAAACAATGCCCAACAATACTAAAAAATTTTACTTTTCCTCATCTGGGTACGCTACAGATGCCTTCATGGGGAACTCTAAGGAGTAGTAACCTTAGCTTAAATTGAAACCTGCGTTTATTGTGTTGATACACTAGCACACTGTTGTGCTCACATGCCTCTTTTACGTAACAAATACCTGATGTTGCACTTGTTCCAAATTTGACGGAGTGGGGTTAAGCTTCCGTTCTTGGTCTTGTTCTTGATCCAGCCTGAAGCACAGGTCACCCTTCAGCTGATAAAGTGGCTCCACGGTGCCCATTACAAATGCTTTCCGATCCCTCTCCAGGAACACCTCTTAAACACAACACAGACTTTGAATGTTGGGCTGACATTACAAAAAAGGCAGAATGATGTTCAGTCGCAACAAATTTGTGGTTTACCGTAATCTTTAAGTGAAAAGATGGCAGTGTCTTCTATGCCAAATGGCCTGACATTTTCAACAAAATCGTGCAACTCATTCTCAGTCTTCACCCTAAGGATAAAACAACATCATTTATGTATTGTTAGTACTCGTAAGAACATAGTCTGAGATTTATTTTTATTTTTTGGGGGGCATATTGCACAACATTTTTGCTCTAAATGAAAGATTTTCAAGCATTAAAATGTTTAAAAGAACTTCAAATGTCAATACTGCAGTAGTATTTGTCACGGCACGGGCGCATTCATCTGTGCGCGGCGCTTGGCGCACCTCCAAGAGCGCGCCAGGCACGTGCGCCACTCCGGCTGCAGCAAGTGGCTGCATTCAATCTTCAGCAATCAACGCACCTGTCGCTGATAAGAGGACCTGCCTTCTTAAGCCAGCGCAACCTGCTATCCTGGGCCAGAACGTAGCTACCTGTTCCTGTACAGTAAGCCGGAATTCTACAAGCTATATGCATACTCTCTCTCTGTGTCTCTCCCCTCTGTGTTGATTGGTCTCGTGTCCCCCTTGTTGTCTTCCAGCAACCTACCTCCGTTCCCGCGTTACGAGATGTGTGTCTCGTCTCCCTGTGTTCCCCTCTGGTTTTCTGGCTGCCCCTTTTGGATCTCGAACTCCCGCCTAGAAACCTGCCTGCTCACGGACCTCCGAGTCAACTTTGCCCCTCTTTGGACTTCCGCCTCTCGCTCAACACTACTTGTAACGCTCAACATTTAATTCCCACACATAGTCGCACACCATACACATATTTGGGTTATTTACACACTTCATTTATTATTTATATATATTATATAGATATAAATAAACATAGAGTTAAACGACGTCCCTGCTGTCTGTGCCGTCTTCTTCCTTCTTCCCCTGTACAAACCGTAACAGTATTGGCCTCAAAATGAGACCAAACCAATCAGAACATGCTGTTCGGTATTGTGGTCACTGATTGGCTTAGCCTCAGTCAGCATTACTATATTGGATTAAAAAAGAAAAAGGTGACTAAAGGGTGTTATTTCTGGTCTAGAAGGCTCTCATAATATAAAAACTGAATTTAAAAAGTAGTAAACATTTTCTAATTCTAGCTATGAATATATTTGATTTATAATTAATGATTCCTACTTTAACAGCAATAAATTAGGAATTGCTGTATTTTTGAAATACCCACGGAAGAGGAACCTCTAAAAACAAAAACCCTTCAGAATTAGACCAACAGATTCAGTCCTCTATAGTTGCACCAGACTCGCAAGATATCTCTCAAGACGTCGGCATCTTGTACAATAACTAATTTTTGCAAGCATCAAAGGATTAATCCTGCATGTTTTTCCTTGGCTTCATGTA